>NC_053025.1:290368579-290428054 GCF_003073215.2 Triticum urartu | reverse complement strand
AAATTGTTGCTCAAGAAAAAAAAATGTTCTCGTTGCGTCCGCATTCCAGGGCTCATTCGGTTTGGAGGAAATCTAAACGTAGGAATTTGGAGTAGTATAGGAATTTGATAGGATGGCACTTGCCACCCTAAGGAATTGACTTGCCTCGTTCCTACGCACAAAATGAGCTTTGAGTGGATGTGTAGTTTCCTCCAAAAGCATAGGAAATGAATAGTATTCCTATGAAATTACTTTACGCATTTCCTACAAACCGAATGCATATATAGAAAATTTTCCTCTGGAATCCTTGTTCCCATGTTTTTCCTATAAAAATCCTCCAAACCGAATGAGGCCCCAGTTCCAGACTTTTTTTTCCTGAGATTATTAAAGCTGGCTCGGACATTAATACAGATTTCAGTCCAGACTTGGACGTGCGGCGAAACCATTTTCAGAGACTTTTGGCGCGCGCACATACACACTGTTGTGTCACGTACCGTCCAATCCATACGCACACACTCCAAAAAAAAAGTCCATACGCTCTTCGCTGTTTTTTTTCTTTCTGACGGACATCTCTTGGCTATCGAGGCCGGACGGAACGGAGGCGAGGACAGAAAAGAACAAGCGCAAAAGCAAAAAAGCAAAGCGTGTGGGGGGCGGCGGTCGCAACCAAGTTGGCGCGAATATTCCCTCTGAGCGAGGGGCCAGGCGACATCATCGCCAACATGTCCCCGCGTCTCTCTCGCCCCCGCCGCTCCTCCACTCTCCGCCCCCGCCGGGCCACTCGCCGGCGCCGCCGCCGCCGGAATATTCGCCGTGGAGGTTTCTATAGATCAGAACCGTACGAGTTCCAGTTCCATCGACGTGTGCTACTGCTACAAGCTGTTAGTTTCCTCGACCTAGGAGAGCGAGGCTAGCTTGGCCTGGTTTTGGTCCGTCGACCTCCCTTGGTCCCGGCGGTGAGCCGATGGAGCTATCGATGCGTGTTGTCGTGATCATTGACCGGCGAGGCGACACCCAATCGCCAACGATCTTTAGGCAAAATCTAGCAAGTGAGCAATGATCATCTTTAGCAAAAAACAAAGGCGCGTCCGTCATGATCGATCGGAACAACAGACAGCGCCTCCCTCGCCTCGCTAGCTACGTAGAGTGCGTAGCAGCACGACCGGGACCCGGCGGCAGCGGCGCACATGCACACATGGCGCAACCGCCCGTGTCGGGGGCCGCGGCGACCACGTGGCGCGCGCCCTTCCCGGGCCCGATCGGCCGGCCGTACGCCGCCGGCGGCCCTCCACGCGTCGCGCCCCGGTTGGCGCTCGGTCGGTTTGTCTAGCTTACCCTAGCGCAAGGCTCCCCGAGATTCCAAGCGCCGCACCGCACGCATGATCGACCGAGCAGCGCACACGATGCTGCGGCATGCGATGCGATGCCCGGCGTCCGGTTCGGTTCGGTTCATGCTCTCTCGCCCGCCTCGGCGCCCATCTCTCTCCCCACCTGTCTACTTACATATCGCCGCACCGCACCGCACCTCCTCCCCGCGTCTCTATCTCCGCCCACGCCCGGCCATATAGCTAGCTAGCGAGCTAGCAGCACACATTCCCATCACGAATCCTCCTCGGGCTTGGCCGAATTCCCACGCCAACTTCACACGGCACCAGATTCGCGCTCGCGCTCTAGGCTCTAGCTGCGCTGCAGCACGCACACACAGGCAGCCGCCCTTGCTACGTCGGGAGATACATCACCAGTTGATCGGCCACGAGAGAAAGCTAGCTAGCTAGCTTGCTTGCTTGCTAACTAGGAGGCGAAGGGCGGCAGCTGGCCGGAGGCGCGATCGAGGTGGACGGACGGAGGCGAGAGCTCGCCGGAGATCATCATGTTCGAGGGGATGGAGCGGGCGGGGTACGGCGTGGGCGCCGGGGTGGTGCTGTCGCGGGACCCCAAGCCCCGGCTGCGCTGGACGCCCGACCTGCACGAGCGCTTCGTGGAGGCCGTCACCAAGCTCGGCGGGCCCGACAGTAAGAACCAGTCACCTCCTCTGCTCATGCCTAGCCTCTCCACTCCATGCATACATGTGATGCGCGCAAGTAATTTGCCACCGCCGCCAGCAGCCGGTCTGCTCGAGCTCTCATGCATCGCCCAGCTCACTCACGTGCTCATGTTCATGTCCGGCGGCTTGTGGGAGCATTTGCCCGCCCCACCCGGCCGGCCGCTGTAGCCTGTAAAGGCCAAAGGGGCCGAGCATGCATGCATGCACGCACTCTCTGACACAATTGTAGGCTGTAGCGCCGGAGAGATCCGTGTATCCTGATCACGATCATCTGTTGATCACTCGATCTGTGACCCCATTTTTTGATTGTTTTCTGTTCTGATCCATCCATGTATATGCAAGTAGTACTAGTTGTTACCAAGGCTCCTGTTTTGACTTGGTTTCTCATTTGACTTTACTGTCGACAGAGGCGACGCCCAAGTCGGTGCTGAGACTGATGGGCATGAAAGGGCTCACCTTGTACCACCTCAAGAGTCATCTTCAGAAATACAGGATGGGAAAGCAGAGCAAGAAAGACACAGGCTTCGAAACCAACAGAGGAGGTATGCACGCACTGTACCTTCTAAAAGCAGTACTTAGATTAAGCACCCCTGTGCCAAGCAAGAGGTGACATGATTATACTTTTTAAAAAGAAATAAACAACATGATAAAGCATTTGATGTCGATGCATCTTGGTTTTCGTTTCCAACCTTTTCCCTGTTCCAAATCTCACATGCCCTCGATTTCTCTTTGCACAGCCTTCGCCGCACAGGGCATCAGTTTCTCCTCTGCGATGCCTCCCAACGTTCCGTCCGCCGGGAATAACACTACGGGGTGAGTCAACCTTATACCAAGAGCGCGTTCGTTCATGTCTAATTTCTAGTTTAACCATGAATGACCAGGACGGGAGAACTAGCAGCATCTTTCAGCTGACATAGGAGTTATATATGACGATTCATCGTGCTATACTCTTACATACTAATACTAATATTGGTTTATACGCAAGAATAAACTTACTTGATTGTGATGGACTTTCAATGATTTGGACGGTGAGGTCATGGGATAGGGACATCAATCTGTTGACTATTTAAGCATATAGATGGCCTTATGCATGCATTTCTGCAGACCAGGTGTTAATTAATACTATGTTCATACAACGAAATTTTATACCGACATCACCTAAAGTACTTCAGAAAAACAACTCTAAAATAGAGGAGTAACACAAAATGCCGGATCAGTCCATGCACACCGGATCAGTTTATGTATTTCTTCACACTCGACGAGCAAGTAACATATGAAATGTCGCCGGCCTGATTATGGTCTTAAATTTTTGAAATCAATCATGTTTGGTAGGTTGTATGTCACACAATTCTTCTCTGAAGCGGTGCCCCTAAATACAATATTTTTTTGATGATTTCTTTTCTTGAACACTTTTGCATGGAACAGAGAAACGCCACTCGCGGACGCATTGAGATATCAAATCGAAGTCCAAAGGAAGTTGCACGAACAGCTTGAGGTAACATGTCCAAACCATCGTCAACATGAGCCTCATTCCTCCAAATCCCTGCCTCCAGAACCACAACGTGTTAACCAATCAGTATTCTCCTGTGCTACACATGCAGGTTCAGAAGAAGCTGCAAATGCGCATCGAGGCGCAAGGGAAGTACCTGCAGACGATCCTGGAGAAGGCCCAGAAGAACCTCTCGTACGAAGCAGGCGGAGACGCAACCCTAGAGACAACCAGGTCGCAGCTCACCGACTTCAACCTAGCTCTCTCGGGGTTCATGGACGACGCGACGCAGGCGTGCCAGCAGAACGGCGGGGAGCTGGCCAAGGCCTTGTCCGACGACGGCCTCAGAGCCGGCAACCTGGGCTTCCAGCTCTACCACGGCGGCGAGGACGTGAAATGCGCCACGGACGAGGACCTGCTCCTGCTGGACCTGAACATCAAAGGTGGGTACGATCACCGGCTGTCCGCCCACGGCATGCGGCGCGGCGCGGTGGACCTGGCGGTCGGCCAGCACCGGAGGTAAAATGTGTTTCAGTAGAAGGGCGAGCGTAGTTCTTAAGTCGAGCAGTTGAGTTCCCCACGAGAGATTCTTTTGGCGGTCCCGAACGGAGATCATCTTGTTTACGGTCTGGTTACACTTCATACGTACGTACCCATGCTGATGTAAAATCTGTGGAAATTGAGATCCAGGCTTCGAATAAGTGTAGCTAGACGATGATCGAGTGTGAGATCTGATTGCATTGTGTATGTACTACCTAAAATTCTGATCGACTACAACATAGCATCGTGGAGTGTTTTTGCTGCTGTTGAGGGATGGCATTATGGAGTGTTGCATGCAACAGACCGGGCACCTTCAAGAGATTCTGTCTGTCTTGTAGTAGTTGGGTTCAGTAGCTCTGTTCCTATGTATGAAAATGATATCTTGTTTCTAATGTCTTGTCGAGTAAGCAGATCGCATTATTGGCTTGTTGTGGGGAGGTGGAAGTCAAAGGTGGGTGGTGGTTTGCATGTCTTGACTAACTAGTAGAAGAGGAGCAATTGGAAATTCAAATTTTGGAGCCTGCAACTGAAAGTGCACCTCTCAATTCTGAAACAGAATGTCAACACACGTATCCTTCTTCGAAAAAGCACTGTCTGTTGTCCAAACGAGTAGTGCAAAAACCCTGGAAAAAAATTACATTGAAGTCCCCAAGGGCTAACCTTCTTCTTCCTCTCATACGGCTGATGGCGCATCACCCCAAACAGCTCCAAGCTGGAGTCAACTTACCCTTATTGATCGCGGATGGTAAGTCATCAAGGTCACAGTCCTACCGGACCATCACCCTGGAAAAGAAACTCTCAAAGTCGAAAGAGCCTTAGATCCAAGAGTTCAACCTCTATTAGATCTCAAAGGCCTCATGACGACACCATGGAGCGTGCTAATGTGACGAAGATGAGGCGGGAAGACTCACCTGTAAAGGGATGCCGCCGCGGATGCATTACAAATCCTATGACCCCAGCATCACTGTCCAAAACAGATGGCCGGAATCTACACCCGTGAACCATCGACGCTGCCAGACAACACCATGAGATGGGAATGCTCGAGGAATATTATTTCTCGGGCAACCATCGTCGCCAACATCAACGATAAGGCACCGAAGATGGCTTTACTTTACGCTATCATTACCATCACTGGAAGGGTCGAAGCGACTGACAATGAAGGTCAACCTAAAAATACCATAAGGAGAGAAACTATATCTTGATTTGGTAGATCGAGGCCTCCTCATAGTACCATACCGACATGCCAGCGGTGAAGGAGGGGCAACGACATACCAGTGAAGGAGAAGGAGTGGCACGACGCCCCCAAGCCTCTCGCTAGGGTTCGGAGAGGAAATGATATGACATGGACCCCTCATTCGACTTGAAGGACACTTCTAGCACATACATCAGTGCTAACATAAGCAACTTCCGCTCTCTTCATGACTAGGATGCACATAGACAACATCAACACACACATCAAGCATCAATTCGTCAAAGTGCAAAGCTATGCAAGACTAAAGCTATACCGGGGGTGGGTGTGTGTGTGTGTGTGGGGGGGGGGGGGGTTAGGATTCTAAAGCTATAACAGCGGCTGACGAACTATAATAACGATTATCCGCACCACTCATCTCTTCACGCTAGAAGGACAACAAGAAAGATTTTTTTTCAGCAACAATGCCTCTAGGAAGGGAACTACAGTCAAGCGTTGCATTCACCGGAACCAACCATCGAAGGCTAGATCCTAAGTTTTCATCCTAAAGATGAAGGCTGAGCAAATCCAAACAATGCCTTCAACAAATTAACAACATGAAAACACCGTCATTGAAGTACAACCAACTAGGGTTAGACGGGTTTTCACCACCAAAACAAAGTCATTATTTGTTGTAACCACCATTTTCGTGATTCTAGTAGCTACATGTGTAGCATGGTCACGTCGTGCGAGTGTCATGCCACGCAAGTGAAAATCATGCCCGCACAAGCAGACTATCTCGCCGCGACAAGAGGCAGTCACCACCATAGACTTCTAGTGGCAAAGGTCGCCACCGCACACGCAACGATGATTGATGAGGAAGAAGGCTCACTGGTACCGCCAAAATCCCAATGATGCTTTGGCAGTCCCATGTTGTTCTCTTGTCCCACCGTCCTAGAGCATAGCATTATGGAGTGATTTTGTGAGAAATAGCATTTTGAAGTGTTGAGATAAAGAACAAATGCTTACTTAGTAAATGATTGTACATACTTTTCTGTTGAGGACGAGAGGGTATGGATACAATTATTGCGTAAAAAGTATCTACACTCCAAAACCCTTGCACAAGTTACACGACAGCCGAATGATTCTCCTTTTTGGAAGAGGCTCATGCAGACAAAGGTAGCCTTTTTCAATAGGACCAAAATCAATGTTGGGAACGACAATTCAACTAGGTTTTGAAAAGATACTTGGCTAGGGAGCACGCCGCTGGCCATACAGTATCCAACTCCCTACAATATTGTACAACGAAAAGAGACATTCGTTAGAAGAATCTTGGAATCTGTTCCCTTAAACATACCGTTTAGAAGGTCACTTGTGGGGGGACGATATATAAATGACTATATTTTATGCACAGGTTGATGCAGGTCAGCCTTTCTGATAAGCCAGATACACCACACTAGAGACTTTCGGTGTCAAGGGTATTTTCGGTGAAGTCTATGTATACAAACTTGATAAACACTGGTCCAATCCCAAAGTCACTACACATTTGGAAAATCAAGGTGACCTTAAAGATGAAAAAATTATGTGGTTTGTTTACAAGAAAGTGGTCCTGACTAAAGATAATCTGGCAAAACGTAATTGCGAGGATAGTAAATGATGTTATTTCTGTGATCAAGATGAATCAATCCAACACTTTCCAAGCTACTGTGGCGCACAGTGCATGTGGCATTTAACGTTAGTCCATCTAATACCATAAACACTCCTTTTGGGACTTGGCTAAACGAGGTAGAGCCTAAGTTAGCGGCACATATTTGAGTCGGGGTGTATGTGCCTTACTTTAGGCCATATGAAACTATCGGAATAATATGATTGTTAACAGACAAAACATTATAATTTTTTTGCACGTAATCTACAGAGCAACTGGTTAGATCTGTACATGGTCGTTACTCAACAGTGCGGAAGCCAATGAGCATATGACTTATGGGTGCAACAGATGGAAGACGGTCACACGGGATACCTATAACCGGTTTGGAAAACGGTCTAACAAAAGATAGGTGTATAGGCACCTAGTCCTAGATTTTTTTAATCTCTTGATGAGTTGTTGTATCGTACTACACATTTGTTGGATCTTTTGGTTAATAAAATGATTGCATGCATCGCTTCGCTGCTGCAGAGGCCGGGAGTAATCCTTCTTTTCTAAAAGAAGAAGAAATGAAGCGTTGCATTCTGTGTGTCCTGTGGTTGGGTTCAGTAGCTTCTTCCTGTGCATGAACCAAACAGGGCCCAACTAGTAAAAGAGGATCAAGTGAAAATGCAAAATTTCGAGCCTGCAACTGAAAGTGCACTTGTGAATTCTGAAGCAGAATGTCAGCACATATATCCTTTGCTAACAGAAGCAACTTCCATTACAAGCCAAAGTGCACCACCGTTCATCGCTAGCTAACCAAATAGTTCCTCGAGAAATCTTGGAGCTGTCGTGACAAACGGCCGTTTTATTTCTCAAGCATCACTACCTTACCTATCCGACACATATACGAGTGTTGTTCTTCACTGACAAGGGCAGAGCTAGGCGGTCTGGGCATTCATCCGTCAGTGATATCCTAGCGGGGCAGGCGTCTTGTTGAGCTCCAGCCCCTGGAAATGGATGTCCTGCATGCCCATCACCATTCACCAGAATCAAAAAAACAGTTCAGAGTCCAGACATCACATCAGGAGAAGCTAGCAGAGCAGAGTTCAGACGTCGAGACATCGGGGACTAATGCATGGGAGATGAGCGTACCGCGGCGAAGTGGTTGACGTCGCGGTGGTGCGCCTCGTCGGCGCGCACGACGGTGACGACGTCCTTGAGCCTGGCGTCGGCGGGGAGGCGCCAGTAGTCGATGGCGATGCGCGGGGCGGGGACGTTCTCGATCCTGCCGGCCTCCAGGTCGCGGAGGAACTCGGTGTAGGAGTGGATGGCCTCCTCCTCCAGGTAGCCCACGACGCGGTGCGCGAACTTGGGGGACACGATGTACCCCAGGAAGTAGGCGTTGAAGAAGACGCCCTGCACCGCCAGCACCAGCGCGCGCTCGTACCACTTGGGGTTGGCCACCTCCATGAAGGTCATCAGGTGCATCCGCTCGTTCTCCGCCTCCTCCAGCAGCGCCCGGATCCACCCGCCGCTCTGCTCGAACCGCCGCAGCGACCGCAGGTGCAGCAGCATCCCGCCCACCATCCCCGGCACCGCCGCCACCGTCTCCAGCATCATCGCCCGGCACCCGTACCTCCGCTGCATAGCGTAGGCCCAAGTCGACCCGCCGTGTCATGTCAGTGTCGGACGAACACATATATCTGACCCCCGTGCCGTACCTGGAAGAAGATGTCGGTGGGCACGCGCAGCGACTTGACGGTCCAGTAGGCGATCTTGTCGAGCAGCACCTTGGGCTTGTGGTGCTTGGAGAGATCGATGGTCGTGTCCGACGTGTACGCCTCCCACGGCTGCGAAATCACACGGTCACCACGGCTACGTGCACTGTCAACGACAAGGAGAATATGCAGACGATTTCATTACCCTGAAGCAAGACCACTTCCACTCGGCGCCGTCCTTGTTCACCAGCTTGGCAGGCACGATGCCCCAGTAGCTGCTCGCCGCGGGGCTCTTGCCCTCCTTCGCGGCCTGCACAGCGTCGGCCTTGGCGGCCTGCATCGCCTCGGCCGTCGCGGCGGCGGTGCTCGCCACGTTGTCCTTGGACGCGGTCGCCTCCTCCCTCGCCGCCTCGGCGGCGGAGGTGGACAGCGGCCGCGCCCACATGGCCACGGCCACGGCGCCCCCTTCCCCTCCGGCAAGCAGGGGCCTCTGCGCGGCCGGAGTGGTCGGCCCGAAGACGCGCGGGCCCAGGTGGCGGAGGAGGACGGATCCGGCGACGCGGGAGCTCATCGCCGAAGATGACGAGCCTGCTTGGTGGGCTGCCGCTCTGCTCGCGAAACTCGTGGTCGCAGGCTCGAGAACCTGCGGACGTGCCAAGCTCTGAGAGGGTGACGGGATGACGTGTCGCTGTCGCCGAGCCAGCGCGCGCCACGATGGCATGGCGCTACGAGCAGATGACGCGAGACGTGGGAGCAACGGCGGCTCTGCCTGACTGGTGTTCCTGGAGCTCGCAATTGACTGGTGGGCAGCCTCTGCGTGCTCTCGCCCGTGAGATTTGTAGTTTCGGATGTGCCCCAGCTTTTCAGGAGGCTCCCCTCAAAAAAAAAAAAGCTTTTCAGGAGGCAGGAATGGGTGTCAAAATCGTTGCGGCTGCTATGTGGTGGGGTGGCTGCTAGGACTTCCGGTGGACTCTGAACTTGGCCGTGCGTCGGCGTGCCTAGAATCTTTGTGTTCCCATTTCAACGGATGAGGAAAGATTGTTAGTTTTAGTGGACTTGTTTTGACACGAAAATTAGAGTGGCCTACTGTTTTTCCCCTCGTTCTTAGAGCATTTCCAACAGCCGCCCAATACCGTGACACGGTAAAAATCAGTTTGCAGTGTGTCGACCGTCTGCTTTGGCACGGCGGGGAGCGCTTGCTCCAGCAGCCGTGATAAAATTTAGCGCGCGCAGCTCCCGCATGCGCGCGGGAGCAGCCGCGCTTGCCATATGTTGCATTTTGGACACAAAATGAATTTCAAACATCAAAACAATGACATGGCATAATTCAAATCACACAAACAAGTTCATGCTGACATAAAAGTTCATGCCCACAAATTCAAATTCATGCCCATAACATCATCTGACCAAGTTTAAAATCCAAAACAAATTCATGACACAAAAGTTCACATCAACGAAAGGCACATCAATAATTAAGCCTCGTCCTCGTCTTCATCCTCATCTTCCTCCGACTCATCCTCCTCCTCCGAAGACGATTGTTCCTCCTCCTCTTCATTGTCACACGCCGCATCATCATATGAAGCTCGGAAGGTGTTGGCTAGATTTTCAACGGCATCTTCATGCGAAGGTGTGTGAGGCACCCCGGAAGACATTCCGCCATGTCGCCCGAGGTGCTTCCATGCCTCCCATGAGAGACGCAAAACTCATGCCTCCCATACAGTCCGTGCCGCCCGGAGGTGCTCCGAAGCCACCCATGCCTCCCATGGTCTCCATGATAGCTCCAAAGCCATCCATGATAGCTCCGAAGCCACCGATGCCTCACATGCCGCCAAGGCCACCCATGCCGCCAAGGCCACCACCACCCATGCCGCGAATCATGGCTTTTTTTTCGATCAGGACTTCTTCACGGGCAAGATTGACATGCTCCTTTTACGCCTCATTGAGGATAGATGTGTCCATGAAGAACAAGTACTTCTCCCAATCCAACACAACAACCTAGATCGCTCCTCCATGCCCACCTTCCTCTCCTCCAATGTCACCTTCCTCTCCTCGGCCGCGGCATCTTGGTTCCTTGCCATCTTCCTCACCTCGTTCGCTTCTTTTCTTCCCTTCACAATAGTTTTCATAGCATTTTTTAGCTCATCATCTCTTTTCCTCTTCTTCTTTTCTTTTGCGTCTTTCTTGCACACATCCAGTCGTTTTGGCTTCGAGTATGAAACCGAGTTGGGTGTGGGGCTTCTCTTGCCGTCATCACTTGATGCCTCCTCCTCCTCCTCATCCAAATCAATTGTTTGCATGTGTTTGTTGCTCATATCCAAATCATCCATACCATCACGCTTTTTTCATTTCTCATCATCCTTCAATGCTTCATAGCAATGAGGCAAGGTAAATGGTCTTCCTTTCTTGCTCTTCTTCTCCTCTCCTTTGAACTAGTTTTGTGCAATATTGAACTACATAAAAACAAAACAATTTAGCACTACAAACACCAACAACAAGCATGATGAACATGGACGAAATGGCACTTACCCTATCTTCATCATTAATGCCACTTGAATTCAACTTGTCAACCGCCATTTGTGCGGCCACCCACTTTTGACAATCTTTGTTGATTGTCGACCACCGGGAGCGAAGAAATCGGTCGGAGTGATCACTTCCACTCTTGTTGTGTAGATCAAAATGCTCTTTCATCCGGTTCTAATAAGCATCTCTACTTTGATCACCTCCAACGGATGGATCCCTCGACACTTGCAACCAAGTATTGCATAGCAAGACGTCTTCTTCATTGGTGTAGTTGCCTCCTCTTCCTTTCGGTGCATCGACAATGCCCTCACCATCCTCGTCCACCTCGAACTCATGGTCATCGAGATGCATGTCATTTATTTGAGACCAATGCGAATTGTTGAAGCCAACACCCATAGTTGGCATGTATGCCTCATTGTTGAAACTACAAAGTATACACAATGAAGCAAATAAGCTATCTATATGCATGCATTCAAAAAATAACAAGAACAAAAAAGTTGGCGAAATTTTATACCTTTGGGTCATTTCCTTGAACACCTTGTGCGCGTCGGCCGCCGGCTCAACAAGTGAGCTCGCCGGCGCTTCAGTAGCCGCCGAGCCCGTCGCACGCCCTGCAAGCTTCTTCCTCGACGGCTTCGAGGAGCTGGAGCCGTCCGCCGCCTTGTTCTTCTTTGCGGATCCCTTGCCCTTCTTCGGCCGTGCCGAATTTGGAAGCTTCGAGAGGGGGGCACGTGGCTTCATGGCGGGCGACAGCGCGACGCCACCCGCCGTCGAGGTCATCCGTGGCGGCACGAAAAGACCGCGCGCGATGCCGGTGCTTGGAGGAGCTCCGGCGGAGGCGAAGCCAAAGCTACCCACGCTAGGGTTTGCAGCGGCGGCAGCGGTGGAGGGATTGTGGCTGTAGGAAGGGGTGAGGGGGGAGTCGGTGCGGGCGTCCATCGGGTCAATTCGCCGGCAGCGGCGCGGGCGGGGCGAAGGTGACGCGGCAGAGAGAGTGCGGCGCGAGCACTCGAGTGTGCGGCGCACGGAAGTGGGTGCATCAAATACACAGCGCGCGATCGTGATTCAGACCGCGCGCCCAACTCTATATGCCGCGCACGCTTATTGCGCGTCCGCTGAAGCCCCTATATCGATTGCGCACGCTAAAAAAAACAAATTTACGGTGCGGCGCTTATTTAGTGCGGCTGTTGGAGATGCTCTTAGAGATAGACCGGAGAAATGAAGACCCTTCGTGCGGCGAGCGTATCAGAAGGTGCAACTGCAAATCATATAATTTTCGCTTGCTTGATGGCAAGGAGCGCTTCCTATTTAGCGCTTGAGGGGCCGGTTATAGGCTATTGGGCAAACCGGAGCACACCCCCCTTCTGCGCGCTGGGCCGGCCCATGCCACTCCTTTTTCTGGTTTTGAATATGCAAAAAAATGTACACTGGAAAGAAACGAACCCGCGACCAAACCAGTGTGACCATACTTTGTGGATAACGAATTTTCCTGCTGATGTAACCCTTGCAGTTACCGGCGATCTTGTCGCGACCACATGTTAATGGAATGCAAGGTGTTTCATATAAAAAATGTTATGGTAATCCATTTACTTTTCTTCTTTCATATTTTCCCTAGCCGTTTTTTCTTTTTCGTTGTTGGGTTTTTCTGCACCGGTTTTTGTTTTTGTTTTTTCTTTCTTTTTCTGTTTTTTCTTTATTTTTTTCAAAAAGCATTTTTTAATTTGATGTTTTTTTCAAAATCGATGAACTTTTTTTCCAAATCGATGAACTTTTTCCAAAAATGATGAACTTTTTTCAAAAATTGATGATTTTCCTTGAAATTAGTGAACTTTTTCAAAATTTAATTATTTTTCATAAAAAGATAATCTTTTTCCAAATTATTTTCAAATAACACAAAAATCTAAGTGATATAGTAATTGACTGAGTAATAAATAGCGCACTCTATTAGTTCTAAAAGAATTTGCTTTGCTATTAGTCACTACTACCGTTGAGAAGCTCTAGTGGTTATTGTAGCAATACGAGAGAAGTAGCGGTGCTAGTTTCATTCTCCATACCACCGTTTTTTTGCATGGTTTTTTGCGCTATAAATTCAGTGTACTGCGCTGCCCATTAGGCGCTGCAGATGGCTTCCGCAGCGATGAGAGCAAGTATAGTAAGCCTGAGTCAGCAGGCTATAAGCTGTCCAGATCAGCAAAAATACTAACTGGACGAGAGAGAAAGTTGGAATGAGAAAGAGGCCGGCGCTTGGGCAATCGCCCGGCTGTAGCACTGCACTCGAGAGAAAAGAATGCATGCAGGGGCTGAAAGCTGACGCTTCTTTCCCTCTTCCAATCAAATGCGTTTGCATTCTTACCCATGCATGCAAACATTAATTGCTACAGCCAACTTACACGCCAGCCTTATTATATGCGATTTTTTTCACAAAGGCTATATATGACATGGCATGAGTACAAAGCCAGCTGCCGGCTCTTCTATTAACCATGCTCTGAACGCGCCAAATAGAAGCCCCTGGCAAGGGTTGAGTGGCGTTGCGTCAAAGAGCTCTTAGGTACTTCCAACGCTGACTTTCAAACTAAATGCATCCGTTTAAGACATGTTTTATCATCCAATGTGGTGTCCCGTCAATGAACCTATGAAGTGGGATAAACATGTCCACACATGGCGATAATGAACGCTTTAATTGCTTGTTGTAACGGGCTTTAAGGCATGGTAATGTCTCAACTAATGCTTCTAGATGTATAATTTATATTTTGTTAATGTTTTAGATGGTCAATTTAACCCGAAATATGAGAGGGCACAATAAATCTGGATGGAGGTAGTAGTGTGCTTTCTGACTCTTTTTAATTCAACCAAGTGAACTATTTTCAGAAACCGTACCATAAGAGTCACAAATTGCATCCTAAGAGCCCGGTCCGTGTCTAGACCTGTCTGTTCTGAGCCCCTATTTGTATGTGGATGCAACTACGTTCCTCATTTTTCTCCCTTATATGCCCGATGTGATTAATGGAGATGAAGAAAGAGAAAGAGAAGGAAGAATAACGGAAGAGAAAAGGTGGTTCGCGGCGGGCCGCGTCGTAGCGGACCGACAAGGTATGTTCACAAGCCTCCATATCTTCCTCGTATTTGGTGTTAATATGAGGGTTTACAGACAACCCAGAGGCGTTCGTGAGCCCTCATATCCTTCCCATATTTGATGTCAAACATGAGGATTTACAGACAGCCTCATCATATAGAGATAATATAATGGTTTCGATTGGGTCACTTTTTCATTTTCTTTTATGTCCGACCACTACCGGGCTGACGTGAGACATTTGAGAAGGGTTTGAAGGGACCTTAGATGCTCTAACCATGGACCTATATTGAGCTTTATTAGCTAGGCAATCGTGTGATACAGATTTTCTGAGCTCATGCATCCGGGTCTCGCTATCCTAGCTCTCCAATGTTACTTTAAGATCTGTGTTGCACAACTAAGTTACTACATGAAAGTTTCTTTTTTTTCTCTCCCATATAAAACATATCTTGAACTCCAAACTTTGCAGCACAACAAAGTTTTCTAACTAAAACGTGGGATAAAACTTTCAGATTGTTTGGTCCAACATAAATATTAAAAAAATTAATCAAAAGTTTGAAGTTCAAGACAAATTTTATGAGAGAAACAACAAAAAAGGACGCCGACAACGCTTACACGTGTGGACGTTAAGGAGTCTGCCCATATATTTTGTATGGTGTCTAAGCGGACCATTCCACACGCCTACGTGTGGGCAAAACAAGTAATGCCCACACGTCTCTTTTTTTCCCGGTCCCTTTCACACGTCTACGTGTGGGCAAAATAGACAACGCTCACATGTCCGTGCGTCAGGCCTCCTACCTCATGGTCCCGCATGTCCCGCGCTACAGTCGCCAAGCGCCCGCAGTTGCCATGGTCCGGACCCTCTTCCATGTTCGTTTAACTGCAGTTGCCATGTCGCTGAACTACAATTGCCATGTTGGACAACTACATTTGCCATGATTGCTCAACTGCAGTTGCCATCTCAAGTCAAGTGCCAGATGCCATTTTTGGACAACTGCAGTTGTTGCCATGTTTGGCCTGGTTTACTATAGTTGCCATGATTTGAAAAACTTTAGGGGTTCCCCCCAACTAACACTAGGCGGATGCCATGTATGGTCTGATTTACTATAGTTGCCATCATTTGAAAACTTTAGGGGTTGCCACCTACTAACACTAGGCAGTTGCCATGTAGCGCTACAAAGAGACATGTCAAAATAACATGTTTGGGTAAAGAGAGAGTTGCCATCTGCTTAGAAGCACACTAGGGCAGTTGCCATGTACCCTGCAAAACACATGGCAACTAACATGTTTGGGTAAAAGAGAGAGTTGCCATCTGTTTATAAGCACACTAGGGCAGTTGCCATGTACCCTGCAAAACACATGGCAACTAACATGTTTGGGTAAAAGAGAGAGTTGCCATCTGTTTATAAGCACACTAGGGCAGTTGCCATGTACCCTGCAAAACACATGGCAACTAACATGTTTGGGTAAAAGAGAGAGTTGCCATCTGTTTATAAGCACACTAGGGCAGTTGCCATGTACCCTGCAAAACACATGGCAACTAACATGTTTGGGTAAAAGAGAGAGTTGCCATCTGTTTATAAGCACACTAGGGCAGTTGCCATGTACCCTGCAAAACACATGGCAACTAACATGTTTGGGTAAAAGAGAGAGTTGCCATCTGTTTATAAGCACACTAGGGCAGTTGCCATGTACCCTGCAAAACACATGGCAAATGGCAGCTTTGGGTGTGGGAGAGGAGACGGGTGTGTGGACGAACTGATAGATGCCCACACACCAGCCCCTGTACGTGATTGAAAACTGACGTTTGGGCGAACTGTTAAACGCCACCACACCGATCCATCCATGTAATGAAAACGAACGTGTGAACGACCGAATGAATGCACACACACCAGCCACTCCTACGTGGCATCACAAATATGCCAAAATTTGTGCAACCACAAATGGACGTGGATCCACGTGTATGAGCGAAATGCAAATGCCCACACGTGTAGGTGTTAGTGTTTCTGGGCGAAAGGTACTTACACAAATCGCAATGAAGAGAAATAGAGAATGAATGGCTAGATAAGAGGAGGCCGAGGTGCATGAGCTCTAAAACATGTTTTCGGACAATCGTGAATGAAACACGTGATGATCACTTCAGATGCTCCCTTCCAAATCGATATTTGGTTTACTCGAAATTCATCTCACTGCCTGACAAAAACTCCGCAAACCATAACTTTCAGCAATTCAGAACCTGAGGTCTACGCCGATTCTTTTTTCGCGCCCTACACGATCAACGGCTCGTCGGGAGCGGCGGGCTGGAGCGCCACGTCGATGCCGGGGAGGTTCGAGTTGACGGAGAACCTGAGCCACCGCTTCTTCTCCACGAACTTGAGCACCGGCTGCAGCACGAGCCCGACAGCCACGGCGCCGAGGCTCACCAGCGCCACCTTGAGCGTCGACAGCGCGAGCACCGCCACGATCAGCGCCGTCGCGGGCACCAGCATCGCCACGCACCCGGCTGTGCCCAGCGGCACCCTGTACGGCCGCGGGGCGTCGGGCCGCCTCACCCGCAGCAGGACGAACGACAGGAACTCGAGGAGCATGCCGAAGCAGTAAAGGAAGTTCTCGGCCGCCACGATCTCCTGGAAGCTCATCGTGGACAGCAGCAGCACGCCGGAGGCCGAGAAGAGGATGCCGACCAGCGGGGTCCCGTACCGCGACCGGGTCGCGAAGAAGGCCGGCAGCATGCCCCGCTCCGCCATGCCCAGGAGCTGGTACGAGTCGCTGCTCATCTCCGCCACGAACATGCCCATGTTGGACATCGCCGCCGCCGCCTGCATCCACCACATCAGCCACGCGCCGCCGAGCACCTTCGCGATGTCCGCGAAGTAGCCGTCCGTCCACTGCCCCCTGTCCAGAGGCACCGCGCCGGTCCCGGTGAGGAGAGGGTACAGGTAGCCGACGACCACGAAGATGACCGCGTAGAACAGGGCCTTGGGCAGAGTCTTGGCAGGGTTCCTGATCTCGCCGGACAAGGTGCTGATCGAGTCCCAGTAGTTGAGGTTCCAGAACAGAGTGTTCAGGTACAGGTTCCAGTCGACGTTGTGGAGATCGACCTCGAGCCACCTCGCCGGCCGGAGCTTGGGGATGGAGATGAAGCCCATGACGAGGAAAGGCAAGAGGGAGAAGACCCCGAGGCTGATGGCAGCCCAGCCAACGACGGTGAGCCCGCGGTAGTTGAGGAGCGTCAGCAGCGCGGTCAGCCCAAGGACAGCGCCCGTCCTGGGCGCGCCTCCGCCCAGCGCCGGGACGCCGGACTTGAGGTAGTCCAAGAAGAGGACGGGGTAGAGAGCGTTGTCGATGACGCCGCTGAGCCACTTCATCCAGCCCTGCTGGAACCCCCAGTAGGGGCCGAGCGCCGAGGCGACCCACACGACGTAGCCGCTGTTCTCCGGGAACATGGTGCCCAGCTCCGCCGTGATGAGCGCCTCCGGGACGCTCCAGATGACGGGGAGGGCGAGGAAGCCCGCGATGGCGAGGAGCGGCCCCGCCGCGCCCACGCTGTCCTCGATCCCGAACGGCCCGCCGGAGACCTCGTAGAAGATGATGAAGATGAGCGGCACGATCGAGAGCGACGCCGGCGACGGCGCTGGCGCGGGCGCGGCGCCCGCGCCGCCAGGGAGGCCCCGGTACTCCGTGCCTTCCTCGCCCATCGCCGGTGCGGCGCCGGCCGCTGGTCCGCCGTTCTGGGCGGGCTTCTGCTGCATTGGAGAAGACATACAGTTCTTCAGATGACGGCATTAGAGCATGAGAAGCGTTGAATTGTACTAGCAACAAGCGATCAACTGACATGATATCAAACGCAGATGCGGTATCAAATGCTCATTCGCGGAAATGAAAGAAGGATTCAATGTCAATTCAAATGCTGCGATGGAGTTACGACGAGATCTGAATCATATTTGCCGCGCCGCGCAGCTTCGGTGGAGTTGGACATTTTGCCGCCGCCAGCCTAGGCAGACGGCGGCGTGCGCTGTCCATGTCCGGCTCGTCGGTGTTCGGTAACATCTGTCGCTCAACGGACCGCCACGTTGCTTGCTCCGCCTATACACGTATGCTACAGCTCCACAAGGCCAGCATCACCCACCCCCGTAGCACTGCTGGATGAGATTGCAGTGGGCTTGCCGACGGCAACGCTCTAGGAGGCCTCCTCGGGGCCTTTGTGAGCTGAATGGGCCCGAGCCCTCTGCTTCAAGTTTCGTCTGCTCCAGAAAGAAAAGAAAAGAAAAAACTCTGCTCTCGCACGCAGAATCGAATCTCAACCAAATCGAAGCGCCAACTGTACCAGAGGGAGAAGATGAGGTGGAAAGGAGATCGGGCGAGCTCACTCACCTCCTGCCCTCCGTCCGCAGAGCCCGCTCCAGCAGCCGCCGCTGCAGCCACCACCGGCGGCGGCGGCGGGCTAGATAGCGCCACCTCCGGCGGCCCGACGCTCCCCATCGATTCGCGATTCCCGCGCCTCCCAGGCTCCCACGGCTCCTCTCGAGTGCCAATAAAGTAGGCTAGGCAAGGCGGTGCGGCGTGGAACGTGTAGGCACCGCGCAGCGCGGAGCTTGGCGGAGTGATTGAGTGAAGTATCCTCCCAGCCCAGCCCCCAAATCAAGCGCAAGCTCGTATAATAATGGAATGCAGCGTGCAGCAAGGGACGACAGGATGGGGTTTCATTCCTTCCTTTTCTGAGGAAAAGGACCAGATTTGTTTGGGCCGTTGTCTTCTGAGCCCCTGCGGATATGTGGAATAAAAAAACACGATAAACATGTCACATGCAAGATATGTGTAGCTTGCGAGCTCACTGCTTCGCGCCTACACGTCCTTCATTTTTCCCGGACAAGAGACTTCCATTAATCGGGCATTCTGCTTTTAACTATGGTAGCTCTCTCGTATAAGAATTATGAAGCCAGCAAGTGCGCTGTTGCGAGCGACTCATAGAGGCAACGGTATAACTCCCTTCACATGCCAACTGATCTTAACTAGCCTAGTGTTCCTTTCATCAACCTCAGACCGATTCACCTCCTTCGCTTGCACCTGTTTGGAGTATAAAGTAAAAAAAATGAGAGAGTTGAATGAAAGATGATTCATTATTTTATTTTTTTGCGAAAAAAAGATGATCCATTGGTCTTTATTGATGATAAAAGTGGGATATTTATACCCGGGCGGAAGTACACATGTTACTTGGGAGTCAAGTAAATTCAATGTTACTTGAGAGACAAGGAATTGCCTAGTTGTCTTGAGAGGCAAGGAAGTGCATGGATGCTTGAGAACCAAGCAACCAATCTAACAATTAACTTAATCCTAATTAGCTTAATTAATAAACAACCATTCTATTCTTAACACCCCCCTTGTACAACACCTCTTCTTGGGTATATCCATCATCTTCACAAATTCTTTGAATAACCTTGAGTGTCTCCTCCAAAAACCCTGTGGGAAAAATATGAGGAGAATAGTGCATATATGTTGCTAAACCTCCTTTAAACTCAGTGCAAAAAATAATAAGGAGAGAATGATGCAACATTTAATGATTATTGGCTCTTGACAACTCATATGAGAAAAACCTTTGAAGAAGGAGAAAACTCATCGGTGAGTTTAGGGAACAATTAATATGTCTTGAGTACTTTCTTTAAAAAACCTGATAGAGAAAACAGTAAGTATGACGTATGATCTTTGGTAAGATATTGCCTCGTGAAAAACCATTATGAGAATCTTTGAGAGAAAACTCACAAGGGAAAAGAGTGTGATATGATAGGCCATTGAAAACTCCTTTAAAACATAGTGGGAAAAATATAAGGAGAAATGATATGACATATACGGGCACTTGTGTTTATATTGTCTCGTTAAAAACCTTTATGAGAAACCATTAGGGAAAAACTCATGAAGGGAAAAAGAGTACAATATGGATTGTTAATAGGTTATAGATTTGGGAGATTACCTCCCCTGAACTTTGCAAACCTGGAGAATGTGTAATACAAATTCCATTGATATGATCATGACATTATGAATAATCCGTAGGATTTTCAAAGTATGTTGTTTGCATATTGTTTCCTCGCTTTTCTATAATTCGTGAGGATAAGTAATTTTCGAGCAATGTAATTTATGATAATGCTCTTCATACAGCCTGTAGTTTTTGAGTAACACAAGTGGTAGCATCTTGACAAATCAAGTTATGTGATTCCGATGAATCCCAACCACATGATTTTGAGTGTGGTTAATCATTCTGTTGGGCCATGCATATTTGGCAATGCTTTTAGATAAAGCAGTTATGTTAGAATGATTAGTGGAAGTAGCATTAAAGTCTATTTAGATGACTTCCATGAGAAGATTATTCCCGTGAATTCAGTCACTGATATGGCATTGTTGGGATCAAATAAAGAGCCAATATCATTTCATCATATCATGGTCATATCTTGATTTTCCTGATGGAATTGCCCAAGATTTATTGTGAGCTTGAGATATAAGTTGATATTTCTTATATTGACCATACACCTTTTGTTGGGGGTTCACTCTGAACAAAGATAGCAAATGTAGTGTCAGGCCTGACGTAGTTTGCAATTATATGAGTGCTTTAGTGTTAGTGAGATGTAGAACTTTAGGTTCTAATATCACTTCATTATCACCCCTAGGTATGAATAGATTCGTAGCCTATCATGGGTAGTATGACCATATTACATGTCTTTTATTGGTGTGATGTATCCACATTGAACTTCTCGTATATGTAATGGATATATGTAGCCTGATATGTATTCTTGGGAGAATGCGCATGTTGTAAGCTTAAGCTAAATTTGGTTGAATCCAAATTTTCCGTCTTAAGATGATTTTATGTATTTTTAGGTCTTGTAGAGACACTGATGATGAAATCAATATACACTGAGGTGATGTAAGGAAATCAAATTTGGGATTCCATTATTAAACATGTAAATAATAATCATTATTCGAGTAATCCTTTTGAAGAAGGGACTCATTTAGTCGTTAGTACCATATGATTCGACTATTCCAAATCATAGAGTGACTTTGAAGTTTTACACAAAAACGTGTTGCGATTTGTTTTTGGATTCGGAATTGTAAGCCCCTTCAGGGACTCTAATATAGATATCCCAAATGAGTGATCCGTATGAGTATGTAGTCACTGCATCCATTAACTACATGAATATTATTATTATTTTATTGCCAATGATATTTAGTATCGAAACATAATTCCAATCATATCAAGAGGGTATGTTACATCATAATTGGTGTCGGGTCTCTACGTGAACCCTTTTGCTACAAGCCTCACTTTCTCACCATCTCGTCGATTTTGTCTATAAATGAGAAGTTTTTAGTATTCCATATGGAAGATACTTATGAGGAGTAGGTATTACTGCAGTAAATACCACTCATTTATTGAGCGGGTGTTATTCTTCATTACATTATTTCCAATAGTATTACTAAGGTAATACATATAGATGAAAATAATAAATTACATACTTATGCAAATATGAAGACATGAGGTCGTCAAATGACAATTTTACCGATTATTAAATGGTCTATAAATATGTTGTATTTAATTTTGAATTGACCGAGGGTCTTCTACACACAATAATTTTTACGTATATAGCCAAAGGCTTAGAATACTATGGGGGTCGTGGGGCCGGGGGTACCCAGGACCGTCTGCCTGCGGCCCATCGCGCGACGCACTGCCTGGGCCCCCTCGCACGACCCACCTTTGGACTTCATGAGCAAGGCCCTCGTGAGGACCCCCTCCTCGTGAGGCGCGCACCGTCAAGCATCGTCAGTGGCCCCGCAAGGCCCCCTCGCGAGGCGGCTTTCCGAGGCAGCCACCCAAAGCCGTCTGGGAGGCGACCAAGTCAAGGACGGCTCGGCGGAGTCACGTGGCGCTACGTCTTCACGTGGGTGACGCGCATGGCGATGGGTGAGGCCAGAAGGGCGCCAGCAGGCACAGATGAGGAGGTTCTCCTCTTTTCTGCTAAGGGAGCATGGACAGCGCACTGGTTCCTGAAGCAGACCCAAAGGTTGCCACTTTGGTGCAAGAAGACCAAGATAGAGGGCTCGCCAGGACGGAGGTCATCACTGAGCCCACCCTCACATCAAGGCAGGAAGCATCAGCAGGTGAAGAACACCTTTAGTCAGGATAAGTTGTACTCCTATTCCCCTTCGAATTGGCCATTGTGGCAACCCTTCCCGCCTAGTGTTTTCGAGGGAAGAGGACCAAGGCCAGTATAAGTATAGGCAGGCCACCATGGTAGAGGGAGAGACTGAATCCCCCCGAGCCATCTGGGCCTCTCGAGGCAGTTCGCTCTCCCTGTACCCACATACTCATCCTCCCTCACTAGGCAATCAAACCACAAAGTAGGAGTAGGGTCTTACACCACAAGGTGGCTCGAACCTGGGTAAACTGTCGTGTCTGTTGTTCATCTTCCAACTCGTTGGAGCACGCTGGAGCATCGCCATGAGGTGGTGTGTAGCTAGGCAGGGCTCGGCAAGGTTCTGCGTACACCACCTAGAGTTTGAACCTTTCTTGGGTCCCTAGAGCCCCGATTCTGACATTTGGCGCGCCAGGTAGGGTGTGTCGCAGCTCTTTCGCTTCACTCCAGTTCCTGCTTCACCGCCACCATGGCCGACGTTGGCCGTGTTCATGCCGAGCGCCGGGCAGCTTGTGTCACCCAGACGGAGCCCGCGGGCCGTGGTGACCGCTGTCACTCCGCCTCGGCCGCGGCCAACGCTGCCACCGACCCCGCTGCCACTGAGAAGCAGGATTCTTCCATGCACGCTTCCGTGCAGCCCGATGGCTGCACACCGCCATGCCTCACTCACCCAGCTACGACCTCGTCCTCCCACGCCCACCGTGGGCCGGTGAATGCGCAGGCTGCACTGCTCATGGCACATGAGCTGCAGCGCTACCGCCCGACCAATGAAGGTTACAATGTTTGGCTTGGCCGCATCACCGAGCTCGTCAACTCCGCAGGCGAGGCCCCGACGCTCTCCCACTCGCTCCGTCCTCCGCCGGCTCGGGTTGGCGATGTGGTGCACGGCGTGCCTCCACCTCCTCCCCTGTACGGTGATGACACCAAGCCCCGGCACGAGACGCGGCCGCGCAACCCGCCGCGCGGAGCGCCTCTGCCAGCCCGAGATGGGGCTAGCTGCCAGATCATGCACCGTGCGCTGCTTGGCGCGCAAGCGTCCCTCGAGTGGCAGCGCCTGGACCGGTCGCTCAAGAGGTCGTGGCGGCAGGGCACCAAGATCGTGCCGCCCACGCCCGAGGTGCACCCACGAGAACCGTCGGCTCCCGGGCCTTCACCCGCGAGCTACGATGGGTGGTTTGGCTAGTCAAGTTTAAGCCTAAGCTGCCCCTCCCCCCGCTACGATGTCATCCTCGACCCCACGGAGTTTCTCCAGCTCTACGTGCTGAGTATTGAGGCGGTGAACGACGTCTACAAAGTCATGGAAAACCGATTTCCCATGGCCCTCAAGGATGGTGCACGCTCTTGGCTTATGAACCTGCCCAAGGATTCTATCTCTTCGTGGGATGACCGCAAGCATTTCATTGTCAACTTCCAGGGCACTCGCGACCGCGCCCTCACCATCAACGACCTGCGGCGTGTGAAGCCACACCCTAGCGAGACCCTCCGCAAGTACATTCAACACATCACCCAGGTGCGCCACAAAATCCCGCGTGCCTCAGACGAAGCCATCATCTCGGCGTTCACCAACGGCCTCACGGACGTTGGGATGTGTGAGAATCTCGACATCAATGATGAGATGAGCACGACACTGGGACTGTTCAACATGTCCGATAAGTGCGCCGAGGCGGTGGAGGGTCGCCTCTTCATTCACAATGACCTTGACACCGAGCCCGACGACAAGAAGGCCAAGGCCAAGGAAGAGAAGCGCAAGGGCCCTACTGTGCTGGCGGCGGAGCCCGAGCAGAAATGCGGCCGCGACCATGATGAGGTCGTCAAGGATGGCCGCTTGTTCTGCGCCTACCACAACGTGCGCACTCATAACACCGACGACTGCCAGGAGCTCAAGGCACTCCGCGACGAGCACTTGGGCCGATGCCCCGACCGTGGCTTCGGCCGTGGAGGCGGCTGTGGCGGTGGCCGGTAGGAAAACTACAACGTCAACCCTCGCCAGGGCTGGAGCGACCAGCCTTGTGAGGGTGGCTAGCGTGGCCAGCCTCATGATGATGCTTAGTGTGATTAGCCTTGTGAGGCACGCCCTCAGAACAAGGCAGCCCTTTCACTACTGCCGCAACCGCCCAGGAGGAACGATAACAACTAGCATGAGGATGGGGCTGGGGGCTATGAGCAGCCTTGCGGGATAGCCTGCATTCTCGGAGGAGCTCAGGCTCCTGCGTTCAACAACCTCTTCAAGTAGTTCTCTCGCGAGGTGAACGCTGCCAACCCAAGCTCGAGGCCGTGTGGCCCCTCAAGTGGTCACAGTACGCCATCACCCTCGACTCCAAGGACCACCTTAGGTGCTCGGCCACTGGAGGCGCACTCCCCATGTTGTGCAACCCCACCATCAGTAACGTCTCTATCACCAAGACTCTCATCAACGGAGGTGCTGGCCTCAATGTGATCTCCATCATGACCTTCAAGATGCTCCAAGTGCCCTATGACTAGCTGATGCCGACCTGGCCCTTCTCCGGGGTGACGGATGGATCGACCACTCCTTTGGGGCAAGCATGCCTTTTCGGTCACCTTGGGCACCCGTGACAACTACCACACCGAGCTCATCGACTTCAACATGGCCCACACTGGCCTCCCATACAACGCCATCCTGGGATACCCCGCGCTTGCCAAGTTCATGGCAGTGACCCACCATGGTTACAATGTCCTCAATATGCTAGGCTGCAGTGGAGTCATTACTGTCCTTTGCGATGAGAAATATGCGGTCAGCTCCCTTGAGCACGCGTACCGGGCCGCTGCTGCTGAGAACTCCGACGGCGAAGGTGACACTGCGCCTCCCGAGGCCGCCCCCGCGAAGAAGAAGCAGCTCCTTCCCAAGGGCCGCCCTGAGGCGAAGAAGGCACCGGCCGGCGACACCTCCAGCGCCGCGCTTGCCATCGGGGCTTGCCTTCCTAATGCATAGGAAGGCGCGTCCGGTGCCTCCCTCAGGGCAGGCTTGGGGGCTTCTACTTGGAGAGCGTCTGACCTGACCAGTGTGGCGAGCGAGGTGCTCAGGCACCACTTGACGCGCACCCCCGCAAGCAAGGAGCACGACGCCAGGAGCACAAGATTTCATCATGCAGGAGATCCACAAAGCTGCAGGAAGCTCGGGCCATGCACGGCGAGCGTCACCCCGCACGGCACGTTGACTCGACTGCATCCCCCGACGCGCGGGCAGTGAGCTACGCTTGTGCGTCAACATCCCGGCCTCAACAGGGCCGGTTCCGAGGACATCGTCCGGCTGTCACGCGTCGGCTGAAGTAGGGGCATCGTCATATGTCTGCATGCCCTTCGGCTGCTGAACGTGGTGCCACCTATCAGTGGTTTGCGTAGCTTGCGTTGGCGTCTCGCGAGGCTTCGGCCCCCCGCGAGCGTCTAGGGCCTCAGGAGCCGCTCGACCCTGGGAGGCGAACCCCCGCGACGCTCTTTGCCAAGAGCCTTGGAACTTCCACAACAACATCACTGCCAGGTGACGTTTTGGTTTGTTCAATTGAGGGCGCCCCACATGATGCAATGTCCTCAAGCACGTTAGGGTCAGCCACTGCAGCCGCCTCACTTTTTGGTTGTGTATTAAACCTAGCTATGCTTTCATGAGTTTACCCTTCTTGCTTAACTTCATGTTGGGGCCGCGTCGCGATTGGAGGCGCCACCCCTTGGGCTCCACGCACCCGCCGCTCTCCTCTTGATCGTCCCATGAGCGGGTGCTATTGGCACGACGCATGTGCTCGCACTAAAAAAATACACTTTTGTGATGATACGTGTTTGTCACAGTACGCCACGTTTTCTGTCATGCATGTACATCCATGAAAAATTTATGACAAAATCAAGATAGTCATACTTGTGCTGTCGTAGAAGTGTTCCATGACATTACCAAAATTATCATCACAGAAGTGTCCACTTCCATGACGATAAATCGCGTGTCACAGAAGTGCTTTCGTCAAGGGTGACTGACATGTGGCATCCATTGTAACGGAACGCCGTTAAGCTATCGGGTCCGGTTTTGGATCCGATAACCCGTTAACAGCCCCGACCAATGGGGATTTTCCATGTGTAAAATCATCATTGGCTGGAGGAAACACGTGTCGGCTCACCGTTGGGACAGATGTCATCCACTCATTGTACCCAAAGCGCCTATGACACGTCGACACGTGGCACGGCCGAACAGAGGCCCATTCTTGTGAAAAGGCCGGCCCGTTTGACTTGGTCAAAAGGTGGCAGGCCGTCCCACGACAAGCCTGTTAACGGCCTGTTCGCATATAGCCCATTTACACCCCGCTATCCCAGGGCCCGTTTACGGCCTATCCGAATTAGGCTCAGTAGCGTCATCTGGGCCATCCAATATAATTCCAGTCCGTTTTAACTTCTGGCCCATGTATGGCCCATGACGTCTTTCGGCCCATATGAGGCCCTTAGTAACCCTCGGGCCCTTAATGGCCTGTGGTAAAACCAGCCCGTAATGAACGGTGTATCACTTTATACCCATTAACGGCCCATTATTCCGTTGGGCCGTTTCCAGCCCATGTTATCTTTCAGCCTTCTCAGGGCCCATTTATTCTTGGGTTCATTTCTAGCATTCAGTTACTTATGGCCCGTTACTATCATTTTCTGCTTGTGGGCCAAATCCAGCCCGTGGTTACAGTCGGCCCGTTTGTGGCCCGTTAATACGTTGGGCCGTTTTCATGTCGAACAAAACCCGTTGGGCTGTTTTCATAGAGTTATCAAATACGGCCTATTAACGGCCCGTTATTGTCCATGAATAGTACGACCCATGATTGGCGAAATGATGTTACGCCCCGTAGAAGGCCCATGGATCCTACGGCCCGTAAAAGGCCCATGGATCGTACGGCCCGTAGAAGGCCAATGGATCCTACGGCCCATAGAAGGCCCATGGATCATACGGCCCGCAGGAGGCCCATGGTTACAACAGTTCGTGTGTTGCCATGATTATTTTGGCCTAGTTTCCAAAAATAGGTTATTGTGGCCACTAGAAAACACAGAAGAAGAATTGCAGTGACTACAAGCAAACAACTAAACAAGACAATAAGGAAATAAATAAGCAAGCAACTAACGCTAGCCTATTACCGCTATTACACATATTACATCCACTGGGAATCAAAGTCCGCAACCAGTGCAAATATAGGGAACAAAGAAGCATATTACATACACTGGCCGTCAAAATTGGCCACCAGTGCAAATAAACGCGGCAGCAAAACAAGAGCATAACTGAAACAACTTCAGAAGAGCTCAAGAAACATGGTATCCACCATGCTGGCAATAAGCTTAGCAAGCTTAGCAAGCTTATTAGCTTTGTCCTGTTTGGCGCTAAAATCCTCCAATGCTTGCTGTTGCACCAGAAAGTATGCATCTGAATGCTCGAGGGACTTCCCCGGTCCTTCCGCTTCTTGTCGCAGCACAGCTGATCGATGTCTTTCATCTTGTAGTTGAGACTCAAGAAACCGAACTGATTGAGACAGTGAGGTTGAATAGCTTGTGCAAGTGGTAGTGGCCAGTAACTCGAACACTAAACCAAGACAGGACTTTGGGGTTGTCTCACTGTCTTCGAGATAGTCTTCCTTAGCTGTTTTATCAGCTTTGTTGGAGACCAAGAAGGATGTGTCACTATCCTGAACCTTATCTGCATTACTTCCTTTACCATTGCTTAATAAGGCACTCTTCCCCAATATTCTGTCAGCATTCTAAAAGAAGAAACAAGCAGACACATAACAGGTTTAGCATGTACTAGTATATGAAACTCATTTCGGTGAACCAGTTTATTAGTAAGGTGGACAGGATTAAACTACCAAGTCTTCTATTGCCAAGTACTAGTACATAATAAAAGCATCAAACAAACATATATCTATGTCCTATGGTCACTGCATTGTCTTTTCAAATCAAAATAGAGACACGGTTCAAATCATATCAGTTCAATACAAAGCAGCAGTGAAATAATACAAAGTGTGGGAAACTACACGGCACAACAAGATTTCAGATGGGTACCACGGGTCTACATGTACAACAACACTATTGGCTCTGTTGTGATGCTAGTAATGTGCATGAAATGAGAAGTCAACTATATACACAATTGAAATTGAAATCAACAGAGCTATTGATAAGAGCAAGCCTGCTAAAGAAACATGCGTGAACATAACTGTTGTGCCATTGGAGTTTCGATTGGATCCTTCAATTTAAAAATAAGTTTGTATGAGTAAATACAGTGATACAAGAACAAAGCAGTATGCACGATAGCAATCATAGTTAAAAAAGGCGTGCCTAAGCGAGCGCTTAAGCGCACCTAGGCTCTAGGCATTGGCGAAACGCATTGCGCATAACTACGCTTAATCCGTGCATGACTGCGCATAAGCATGCACTTTGGTTAGTAAAGCCCAAGGCGGTGGCGAAACGCACAATTAACGCCTAGCGCTTTTTTGAACTATGATAGCAATGGAATCTTAAATTAGAATAGTTGTTCTTCAGGTTTAGGCACTTATTCTACATGAACAGGGTACAGTAAGACGCAAGAATATAATACTTAAAAATAGAAAATGAGTTCATATAACTTACCACATTCTTGGTTCGGGACCAGTACAGAACAAGGCGTTCCCAGTCATCATCCGGTAAATGTGTCTCAGGAGAACGTAAGGGAATTTGATGAGTTTCTTTGCCAGTGAAGTACGTTTTCTTCATGTAATTCCGATACTGCCACCAAGCATTCTTGAAGATAGAGAAAAATGGGAAAATTTGTTGTATTATAACCATCATGGAGATATGATGTATGGGACAAAGCAAAGTAATTGCCATGAATAACATTACTTACACATAACTCCTGGACAAACACCTGCAACTGGCATTTTCCTTCATCTTCAGTATAATATTTCCAAGATGGGAAGATACGCACATATGATTTAACAACATCAAATGCGATAGATGCTAAACTACGACTAGCTGGTTGTGCTTCCTCCACAGGAATAGGTGTACTAACTCGTGGAGTTGGGGTTCACCGTGGTAGTACTGGCCCTTTGGGCACTGGAGCTACCTTACCAACTGCTCTTGTTTGGGAGCTCTGTGGTGGAGATGGTGTTGTGTCAACAGGAACTGGGTTACTATCTGCTGGGGTTGGGGTTAGATTGGGTGAAGCTGGTTCTCTGTCCATCGCAGTAGGAGTACAATCTGCGAGAGTTTGGGTTATGTGTGGTAGGGCTGGTTCTCGTGCATGTACAACCGGGGTGCTATCTCCACCAAGAGGTAGCACTGTTTTAGCTGGTTCTCTGTCCATTGCAGTAGGGTTACAATCTGCGAGAGTTTGGGTTATGTGTGGTAGGGCTGGTTCTTGTGCATGTACAACGGGGGTGCTATCTCCACCAAGAGGTAGCACTGTTTTATTTGAAGACCATGTTTTAGTCCGCTAGATGCTGGCATCACCCGCTCCAATTCAAATGGCTGATAAAAAGGAAACATAGTTGAATATACAGACATTGTATGAGAGGCAGATGCAATAGATAGTATGGAAAAAATAGGGCATGAAATAGTTGACATGTATATTGTTTAACTAAAACGGATAGTATGACATAATTTCACATATATGATGTCTATCTAAACTGGATAGCATAGCATAACATAATTCAAAGATATGATGAATAACTAAACAGGATCGCATGAGATAATTCACCTACATGTTATATAAGTAATCATGATCGCATCATTTAATTCACATATGTGATTTATATGCTAAATAGAGGGCATTAGATATGATGTCTGAACTAAGAACATGGTGTTGAATATTGTGTATATGATGTCTAAACTATGCAACGCAAGACACCATATGCATGATATGAGCCGTATAATCGTGCCAAGTTAGAGCATACACCTCGGTGGGGGAATATGACTGGTTATCTGTCTCTGAATCCATCTCCGAGGAGCTATCGGGACCCAACAAGAGATCTGCTTCGACAGGTAGCACTGTCTGCTCTGAAGGCCTTGTTTTCACTCCAGATTTTTCAATCTCCCACTGTAGGATCGAAAGTATGTCTAGAGGGTGATTAGACTACTTGACCAAATAAAAACTTATCATTTTCCCAATTTTAGTTCTTGGCAGATTTTAGCAACTTTGGACAAGTCAAGCAATCTTAACACAATTCAAGCAAGCATGCAAAGAGTATATGAGCAGCAGAAAGTAAAGCATGCAACTTGCAAGAATGTAAAGGGAAGGGTTTGGAGGATTCAAACGCAATAGGAGACACAGATGTTTTTGTCGTGGTTACGATAGGTGGTGCTATCGTACATCCATGTTGATGGAGACTTCAACCCACGAAGGGTAACGGTTGCGTGAGTCCACGGGGGGCTCCACCCACGAAGGGTCCACGAAGAAGCAACCTTGTCTATCCCACCATGGCCGTCGCCCACGAAGGACTTGCCTCATTAGCGGTAGATCTTCACGAAGTAGGCGATCTCCTTGCCCTTACAAACTCCTTGGTTCAACTCCAAAATCTTGTCGGAGGCTCCCAAGTGACACCTAGCCAATCTAGGAGACACCACTCTCCAAGAAGTAACAAATGGTGTGTTGATGATGAACTCCTTGCTCTTGTGCTTCAAATGATAGTCTCCCCAACACTCAACTCTCTCTCACAGGATATGGATTTGGTGGAAAGAAGATTTGAGTGGAAAGCAACTTGGGAAGGCCAGAGATCAAGATTCATATGGTAAGAATGGAATATCTTGGCCTCAACACAAGTGTAGGTAGTTCTCTCTCAGAAAAAGTAAGTTGGAACTGTAGGTTTGTTCTGATGGCTCTCTCCATGAATGAAGAGGTGGTGGAGGGGTATATATAGCCTCCACACAAAATCTAATCGTTACACAACTTGCCAATCTCGGTGGGACCGAATTGTTAAAATCGGTCGGACCGATTCAGCAAAGCTAGTGACGGTTAGGGTTTTCGGTGGGACCGACATGCAACTCAGTAGGACCGATATGGTTAGGGTTAAGGCATAACGTAATCTCGGTGAGACCGATTACACAAACTCAGTGAGACCAATTTTGGTAATAAGCTAACCAGAGAGTTGGTCAGGTAAACTCGGTGGGACCGATCGCTCATTTCGGTGAGACCGAAACGTTACAAAGGGAAAACAGAGAGTTTACATTGCAATCTTGGTGGGACCGATCGCTCATCTCAGTAAGACCGAAATGTTACGAAGGGAAACAGAGAGATTACAATACCATCTCGGTGAGACCAAGATCCCTATCGGTGAGACCGATTTGCCTAGGGTTTGTGGTAGTGGCTATGACATTTGAAACTCGGTGGCGCCGGATAGAAAGAATCGGTGGGGCCAAGTTTGACTTTTGGTTTAGGTCATATGTGGATGTCAGAAAGTAGTTAAGGGTTTTGGAGCATATTACTAAGCATTTTGAGCAAGAGCCTCATTAAGCAACACCTCATCCCTCCTTGATAGTATTGACTTTTCCTATAGACTCAATGTGATCTTGGATCACTAAAATAGAAAATGTAGAGTCTTGAGCTTTGAGCTTGAGTCAATCCTTTGTCCTTAGCATTTTGAGGGGTCCACTTTTCTCATCCATGACATGCCAATCATTGAGCTTTTCTGAGATATTAATCTTGAAATAGCATTAGCTCAATGAGCTATATGTTGTTAGGAATTACCAAAACCACCTAGGGATAGTTGCACTTTCAATCTCCCCCTTTTTGGTATTTGATGACAACATATAGATAAAAGCTTCGACAAATGATAATAAGAGTGAAAAACATTGTCACTTTGAGAAGTATGTGAAAAGCAAGAGCTCCCCCTAAATTTGTGCATAGTTTAAGATTTGCTTTGGACTGCAAATGCACAATGAGTTAGGAACATGGGTTACTCTTCCACGTCACATACATCTTGGTGGAGCGCTCAAAATGATAATAATGAAATACATGCACTCATCACCAAGCAAAGTGAATGATCATATATGGGGATATAAAAAGATAATGTCATCCAACAAGCATTAAGGTAGCATATGACCAAACACATGATCATCCAAGTATCACACACAAGTATAAAGTTTCGCAAACAAGCAAATAAACAAAGTTTAACCACCAAACAATAAGAGAGAATAAAAAGCAACACTCTCTCTCGAAGCCTATGATCTATACATTCTCTCCCCCTTTGGCAACAAGTTACCAAAAAGTTCATAAAAAATGCATAGTGCTAGATCGACTCTCACGCTTGGTCTTCAGGTGGTGGTGTAGATAACACGCCAAGGACGAAGGCATCTGTTGATGTAGATGGAGCTGGTGGTGTGGGTGCTGGAGCTGGTGGCACTGAAGCTGTAACTGGTGCAGATGAAGTTGCTCTGGTGTCTGTGACAGGCATTGCAGCAGATCTCTGTCCTCTGGGCACTCTAGCAAAAGCATCAGTGGTAGACTTGCCCTTCTTCTCATGCACTTCATCCTGAAGTTGCTCAACAACTGACTGGATCTCAGTGACCTTCACATCTAAGTCATAGAACTTCTACTCCATGATCCTCTTCAAGCTCTCCTGGTTTTGAGTCAAGGTAGCCAATCCCTTCTCAATCCTTAGAGTGGAGGCAATCAAGTAGCCAAGCTGATCTTGCTTGCTCTTCAGAAGATACTGAGATGCCTCTTCAGTGGTTGCCATCTTTGCAGCCTTTTCAGCCCTTGCCTTCTCCCTCTTGGCTTGTGCGTGCACAGAAGATGGTTCATTTTTATCCATCACCACAGTGTTGTACTCAAAGTCTGGGTAGATGGGCATGTGTTCCTTGTCCAGGAGATATGTGCCAGTGCCTATCTTGGAGTTGATTAGCTCCTGGATCTGTGGGGCATACCCACAACTCCTCTTCTGATCTACAGCTGTTCTCTTAATGGTTTCCACAATTAGGCTCATGACCTTAAACTTTTGAGGCACATCAAATATATGAAGCAAGTTAATTGCATGGCCTCTGATCATCTTGTGATCACCTGACTTTGGCAAGAGAGTATGCCTGAGGATCCAGTTGATTGTTGGCAAGCCTGATAGAAGATAATGTACTGATCCAAACTTGTGTGTCTCAAGAGCAGCATCTGGGATCTCTTTGTACATATGTGCCATGGTGTTGTGATCCTTCTTCTTCTTGGCATAGACATCCAAGTCATCTTCACTCTCCTCAGGAGCATTGATCAATTTTGCCCATTCTTCAACCGTTGACTGGTACCTAGTACCTTCAGACATCCAGACAATTCTTCCATCTGGGTAGAAATGAGATGTGGAGTAGAACTGCATAATGAGCTCATCATTCCATTTTGTGAGCTTCTGAGCCACAAACTTATCAACTCCACACGCCTTGAAGCTGTCATATACACCAGGGAAGTGATCTTCATTTTCCTCAATGAATTTCCAATCAACCCATATCATGTCACACACTATGGGCTTCTTGTCAAGTAAGATAGTCTCATAGAAGTCCTGATGTTCCTTTGTATGGAACATGTAGTCCACAGCAGTCCTTCTCCTGGTGGCATATGGATCAGACTCTCTCCATAGCCTTAAACCTGAATCCTTCCTGATTTTCATGTTCTCTGCAACTGGGTGAGCATCATTGTGATCTGGAATTTTGGGCTTCAACTTCCTCAACACAATAGAATCATCATCTTCTTCAGCAGTTTGAGGCATTGGGCCTTGTTCTTCTCCTCAGCAGGGATGTTCCTGGTGCTCCTCTTGGGTTTTGGCTTTGGAGCTGGAGCAGTAGTCTTAGGAGCAGTCTTAGGCTTAGATGGAGCAGCCCCTGCCCTTATAGCATCTCCCATAAGCTTTTGAGCTTTGGATGCTGGTGCTGCATCCTCTTCCTCTTCCTCTTCTTCAGAGTCTTTCATTATTGAAGATCTCCCAAGCACTCTGGCAGTGGTCTTCTTGACCCTTTCCTTCCTTTTCTTTTCTGCCACAAGCTGTTCTTTGGGTGCAGATCCCAAAGTCTCTTGAGTGGATGTTCTGGCTTTTGACATGGGAACTCTCTTGGCAGGAACCTTTTGCTTCATTCTTGGCTTAGTGGCAGCAGCTGTGCCATATTCCTTTTTCAGGACTTTCCTCTTTGAGGTGGCCTCTTCCTCAACAACCACATAGTCCTCATCCTCAGAATCTGAGGTTTTCTTCTTTCTGGTCCTAGTGGCTGCCTTAGGCAAGTTGCTAGGTGTACTCCTACTTCCTTCATCAAAGCTTCTAGAGGGACTAGTGCCCTCACTCATGTTCACTTGCTCCTCAGACTTGTTCTGACTGTCACTCTGATCTGACATGATGCAAACACTGACAGCAGACCCTGTGAATAGATTATAGATGAGGTAGATTTGATAAGCATCACAAAGTACAGAGGTTTTTGCAAAAGAATGAGTGAAAAACTTAGTTTTAGTTTTCCACAGAAAGCATTTCGGATCTACCGATTTGCATACTCAGTGATACCGAAACAGCTTTTGGAACCTAAACTAGTGAACTCGGTCAGACTGAGTCACAGTTCGGTGGCACCGAGACTGCTAGGGTTTCACAAAGTATTGAACTCGGTCACACCGATTTGCAATTCTCGGTCAGAGCGAGAATCACATGTGTAATGGCCTTAGCCAAATCGGTGGAACCGATTTCAACAACTCGGTCGGTCCAAGATGGTTTTGGAGGAAACCTAACCCTAAATTTTCAATCCACGACTAAACTACGGAGTGATTTCGATGGATAGAATGATCTCAAACGTGGCAAGATACATGGCAAAGCAATGTGCTAAGAATCAGAGGGGGAATAGCACAAGGATCAAGTCAATACCCTAGTGCGGCGATGGACTTGCTATGGTGGCAACGGCGGAGATGATTCCCGTTGACGGCGGCGGAGACTAGCGGCGGGAGGCAGCTGGCGATGAGGAGGACGATCCGGAGACCCAGGGAGGCAGAGCAGGCTGAGCGCGGGCGAAGGAGTTCGAATTTTTTTCCAAATTTTGGGCCGCGGATATATATAGCCTGACTCTGTCGGTGTGACCGAGTGGAACAACTCGGTGGCACCGAGATTCATAATTGCAAGCAGTTACTGAAACTCGGTGTGACCGAAAAGTTCAAATTGGTTGCACCGAGATTGAAAACCTAGATCGACCTAGTGATCTCGGTATGACCAAAATGGATGAATTGGTTAGACCAAAACGCACAAAGAAGTTTTGGCAGTTTAAGTCTATGACGAATCGTGGACTCCGGGTGCTCCTCACACAGAGTGGTTCGAATCTGACTAGATCAAACTTTGTGATGTAGCATGAATAGAGTTTGAGATGAGAAAAGCATAGATAGCTAGAGAAGGTTCTTAGGCATTCTTGTCCATCCACTTGGCAAAAGAAAAAGGAACCAAACAATCAAAACAACAAGTGGATGTCCTCGAATGAGTAAATTATGCAACCAACATGCTCACACAATAAAATGGCAAATGAAATATGTGGCAAAGCATGCACAACCAATTCTAGCATCTATCAAGCAATTGGCGATGACTAGGTCATCTATATATGAGTATATTGACTTAGGAGTCAAATGAGAACATTTGATCATAGGTCATACTCATCGTTTAAGCACAAATGGGGTTACCATTTTTACATAAAGCATTGTTGTGTTCACACCATTAGAGTTGCTTTAGCTCAATTTTAGAGTAAAGCTCCCCCTAGATGTGAGATCCCCCCTAAGAGGGATGAACTAACCTTGGGTTTTGTCGATGATGACTTCATGTAGGTGTTGAAGATGTGGATGCTCAATGTTGATGTAGATCATTTGGAGCAATCATTTGGAGTGAGTTGCACTTTCAATACCTACATGGGTTAGTCCCACAAGGAACAAACAAGGATATCCATAAACATAGAGTGATGCACACACAAGATGATGTCTATGAAAGCATTAGGTTACCTTGTCCCTTGTCTTACCAACAAGAGGGTTTGTGACTCCTTGAACTAGTGCAAGATGTGGAAGTTGATTGCACTTGTTCTTGCCAAAATGATAAGAGTGAAGTATGTTGGTGGAGTCACCCTCAAGAACTCTCTAGTTCTTCTTCTTCGGGATCCACATCATCTTGATGGGAATCCTTGGAGTTGTAGTCATACTTGATGAAGTAGAACTTGATGTAGTCTTGGGAACCCACTTGACCAAGGCCTTGGGTGCTTTTTCAAATGCATCAATTTCCTCTTGAAGCTTATCCTTGCCTTTTTGCTTGTGGTCTTGTGGTGTAAGATCATCTTGAGCTTGTGTCCCTTTGAAGGAAGTAGGATCATACTTCTCTTGTTGAGGAACAAACTTCGTCCTGGGGTATTGATCTTCTTCCCACTCAACTCCATTGGCATTGAACTTTCGTTCAAAACCAACACCTTGGTTCTTCTGGTGCCTTCCTTGCTTGCGTACAATTTCCTCGAATTGCTTACTCCCGGCAAGGCTCTTGTAAACACCTTTCTCTATAATTCCCTTCAATAAGCTATTTTCTTGCTCAAGTATAACTTGGCTAAGAGAATCATTAGTGGAATCAAGAGAACTACTAGAAGCAACAACATTAGATTTTGCATGATTATTGTTACTACTAGAGGAAGAATATTTCTTGTTCTTGTTACTAGACTTGACTTCAGGCATGTAAGTGAATAAGAGTAAACGCTTGACAATGTAATAAGAACTTTTGTTGCGGAGATCATCATTGATTGCCTTTAAGAACTCATGCTCTTGCTTAAGGTTGAGCTTTTCAAAAGGTAATTTCTCATGAGTCCTTAAAAGTTCTCGATGATCTCCTAAGATAGTTTCATGAGCTAACTTAAGAGTGTTTAGTTCTTTATTTAGAAACTCAATCTTCTCCTTATCATTGTCATTCGTTTTATCTTGATTAGCATGATTAATTGACGTTTCATCATAGTATTCATCACTAGAGTTGTCAACAAGTAAATCATCATCACCTAACAAGTCATCTTCATCATTATTGAAATCAACATACTCGGGGTGTGATACCTTTGGGCCTTTAGCCATGAAGCATCTTCCAAGTCCTTCATTTGGTGAATCAAATATGTCGTAGGAGTTGGTTGACAGAAGTGCTAGACCGGCAACACCTTCATCTTGAGTATATTCGGAGTCGAAGTGATAGCTTCTCTCGGAGTCATTGTCGGAGTCGGAGCCGGATACCCATTCACCAACATGAGCTTGATGTCTTTGTTTTGTGTAGCTCCTTGATGACTTGTCCTTCCTTTCCGAATCCTTACTTCTCCGGGATGTTCTTCGTTCACAACGATCATCTCTACTCCTTCTCTCTCTTGATGGTGATTCTTCTCTTCTACTTCTTTTTGGAGAATCTTCTTTTCTTTTGTAGGGTGCCGTACACTCATTGGAATAGTGTCTAGGTCTTCCACAATTGTAGCAATTTCGCTCTCGACTAGATCTTTTGTCATTGTAGGACCTTGACTTGGAACTTCTCTCTTTGCTTCTACTCTTGTAGAACTTGTTGAAGTTCTTCACCATTAGGCTCAATTCTTCATTGAAGGTTTGTTTCTCACTTGATGATGAGGGAGCTTCACATGAGGCTTTGTAAGCACCACTTGACTTGTTATGGAGCTCCTCCTTATCCTTGAGTGACATCTCATGACCAACAATTCTTCCAATGACTTCTGTTGGCTTGAGATCTTTGTAATTGCGCATCATTTGAATCAATGTGCATACGGTATCATATTTTCCGTCCAAGGCTCTTAGGATCTTCTTGATGATGAACTTGTCGGTCATCTCTTCACTTCCTAAGCCGGTGATCTCGTTTGTGATAAGAGCAAGCCTAGAGTACATTTCAGCGACACCTTCACCATCCTTGATTTTGAACTTGTCATGCTGACTTTGAAGCACATCCAACTTGGATTCCTTGACGTAGTCGGTACCTTCGTGCATATCAATCAAAGTATCCCAAATTTCCTTTGCATTCTCAAGACGGCTGATTTTGTTGAATTCTTCGAGGCACAATCTGTTGAAGAGGATATCACAAGCTTGAGCATTATATTGCAGCATCTTTAACTCTTCTGCGGTAGCTTCACGATTCGGTTCTCTCCCATCAAAGAATTCACCTTGCAAGCCAATACACACAATAGCCCATACGGCGGGGTTATGTCCAAGAATATGAATTTCATCTCATGCTTCCAACTAGCAAAATTAGTACCATCAAAGTAAGGACCTCTACGATGGTAATTTCCCTCGCTAGATGCCATACTCTCCTAGGTTGTGAAACCAAGGCTATGACCACCAAAAGCTATGGAGATCAAAGCAAATGGAGACCAAAGCTCTGATACCACTTGTAGGATCGAAAGTATGTCTAGAGGGGGGTGATTAGACTACTTGACCAAATAAAAACTTAACCCTTTCCCAATTTTAGTTCTTGGCAGATTTTAGCTACTATAGGACAAGTCAAGCAATCATCACACAATTCAAGCAAGCATGCAAAGAGTATATTGGCAGCGGAAAGTATAGCATGCAACTTGCAAGAATGTAAAGGGAAGGGTTTGGAGAATTCAAACGCAATTGGAGACACGGATGTTTTTCCCGTGGTTCGGATAGGTGGTGCTATCCTACATCCACGTTGATGGAGACTTCAACCCACGAAGGGTAACGGTTGCACGAGTCCACGGAGGGCTCCACCCACGAAGGGTAATGGTTGCGCGAGTCCACGGAGGGCTCCACCCATGAAGGGTCCACGAAGAAGCAACCACCCACGAAGGGTCCACGAAGAAGCAACCTTGTCTATCCCACCATGGCCATCGCCCATGAAGGACTTGCCTCACTAGCGGTAGATCTTCACGAAGTAGGCGATCTCCTTGCCCTTACAAACTCCTTGGTTCAACTCCACAATCTTGTCAGAGGCTCCCAAGTGACACCTAGCCAATCTAGGAGACACCACTCTCCAAGAAGTAACAAATGGTGTGTTGATGACGAACCCCTTGCTCTTGTGCTTCAAATGATAGTCTCCCCAACACTCAACTCTCTCACATAGGATTTGGATTTTGTGGAAAGAAGATTTGAGTGGAAAGCAACTTGGGGAAGGCTAGAGATCAAGATTCATATGGTAGGAATGGAATATCTTGGTCTCAACACATGAGTAGGTGGTTCTCTCTCAGAACATATGAGTTGGAATTGTGTATGTGTTCTGATGGCTCTCTCAACGGATGAAGAGGAGGTGGAGGGGTATATATAGCCTCCACACAAAATCCAACCGTTACACACAGTTTTCCAATCTCGGTGGGACCGAATCAACAAACTCGGTCGGACCGAAAGGGTAAACCTAGTGACCGTTAGAGATTTTCGGTGGGACTGACATGCAACTCGGTAGGACCGATATGGTTAGGGTTTGGGCATAACGTAATCTCGGTGAGACCGATTACAGAAACTCGGTGAGACCGAGTTTGGTAATAAGCTAACCAGAGAGTTGGTCAGGCAAACTCAGTGGGAACGATTTGCTCTTTCGGTGAGACCGAAAAGTTACAAAAGGGAAACATAGAGTTTACATTGCAATCTCGGTGGGACCGATTCGCTCTTTCAGTGAGACCGCAAAGTTACGAAAGGGAAACAGAGAGTTTGCAATCCCATCTCGGTGAGACCGAGATCCCTATCGGTAGAACCGAATTGCTAGGTTTTGGCAGTGGCTTATGACAAGTGAAACTCGGTGGCGCCGGATAGAAAGAATCGGTACGACCGAGTTTGGCTTAGGGTTTAGGTCATATGTGGATATGGGAAAGTAGTTGAGGGTTTTGGAGCATATCACTAAGCACATGAAGCAAGAGGCTCATTAAGCAACACCTCATCCCTGGTTGATAGTATTGGCTTTTCCTAAAGACTCAATGTGATCTTGGATCACTAAAATATAAAATGAAGAGTCTTGAGCTTTTGAGCTTGAGCCAATCCTTTGTCCTTAGCATTTTGAGGGTTCCACTTTCACGTCCATGCCATGCCAATCATTGAGCTTTCCTGAAATAGTCATCTTGGAATAGCATTAGCTCAATGAGCTATATGTTGTTATGAATTACCAAAACCACCTAGGGATAGTTGCACTTTCACCTCTCAAGTATGTCAGACGGATCGAGTGTCTTGAAATCCGGACGTTCTTGAATCATCAGGGCTAGGGTGTCAAATGAACTGTCAAGTGATCTCAGGAGTGTCTTGACGAGTTCATGCTTGGTGATCTCAGTGGCCCCGAGGGCTTGAAGCTCATTTGTGATGTTCGTAAGTCGATCAAACATGAGTTGGACATTCTCATTGTCATTTCTCTTGAAGCGGTTGAATAGGTTGCGAAGGACACCGATTCTCTGATCTCTCTGGGTTGAGACGCCTTTGTTGACCTTCGAGAGCCAGTCCCAGACTAGCTTAGATGTTTCCAAAGCACTCACGCGGCTATACTATCCTTTGGTTAGATGAACACAGATGGTATTCTTGGCAGTAGAGTCCAGTTGAACGAACTTCTTGACATCAGCAGCAGTGACACCTTCTCCAGCCTTGGGAACGTCGTTCTTGACGACATACCATAGGTCGACATCAATGGCTTCAAGATGCATGCGCATCTTATTCTTCCAGTAGGGATATTCAGTTCCATCAAAGACGGGGCACGCAGCGGAGACTTTAATTATCCCTGTAGTCGATATAGATAAACTCCAGGTGGTTAATCCGAATCACACAGAACAAGGGAGTACCTCGCTCTGATACCAATTGAAAGTGCTACTGATCGACTAGAGGGGGGGTGAATAGGCGATTTTATGGAAGTCTTCAAAACATGTAAGTTTCAAAGACAAACGATAGAAATAAACCTATTACCATGCAGCGGAAGGTAGACTACACTAGGAAAACCATAGTCAAGTATTCAATGAAGTGAAAGCACAATGACTAATAGCAGCAAGGCAGTAAGGATCAGGTAGGAAAATATTGTGAAGCCAATCAGAACAAGTAATCACTTAGTGAAGCCAAATGGTGTTGCAATCGTACAATGACTTCACAAGGACCAGCAGTAAGTAAAGGGAAGGGAAGGACGAAACCAGTGACTCGTTGAAGACAATGATTTGTTGCACCAGTTGCAGTTGCTATGACAACTGTACGTCTGGTTAGGGAGGCTGAGATTCAACTTAGAAGACCTCGTCTTCACCTTATTTCCCTTGAGCTAAGGACACCCAGTCCTCGCCCAATCACTCTGGTAAGTCTTCAAGGTAGACTTCCAAACCTTCACAGACTTTGTTCACCGGTGATCCACAATGACTCTTGGATGCTCAGAACGCGACGCCTAACCGGCTGGAGGATTCAAAGTCCTCAAGTGTAATAAGTCTTCAGATCACACAGACAGGAAGACTTAAGTGATGCCTAACACTCTTTGGCTCTGAGTGTTTAGGGCTTTATCCTCGCAAGGAATTCTCTCTCAAAGGCTTCGAGGGGGTTGCTCTCAAACGACAAAAGCCATACTCTACCTCTGAGCAGCCAACCGTTTATGGTTGTAGGGGGTGGGCTATTTATAGCCACTAGGCAACCCGACCTGATTTGTCTGAAATGACCCTGGGTCACTAAGGAACTGACACGTGTTCCAACGGTCAAATTTCAAACACACACGGCAATTTACTTGTGCTACAAGCAAAGCTGACTTATCCAACTCTGGACAAGATTTGCTCTCATAGTCTTCACTCGAAGATATAGGATTTTGGTTAAGCATCACTTCAGTCATTCTGACTGGTTCTCTTGGACCCCACTTAACAGTACGGTGGTTCCTATGACTCAACAAAGAAAAACACAGAACGACGAAACTGCTAAGTCTTCGCACTCCATAGTCTTCACGCAATGTCTTCTCTTGTCATAGTCTTCAATGTGAATGTCTTCACATACCACCTTTGACTTCAATGTCTTCATACAATTTTTAGGGGTCATCTCTGGTAGGAAAACCGGATCAATGAGGGACTTCTACATGTGTTATCCTGCAATTCTCACAAACACATTAGTCCCTCAACTAGGTTTGTCGTCAATACTCCAAAACCAACTAGGGGTGGCACTAGATGCACTTATAGGATGTCTTCAGACGCCTCGCCAATAGAGCCATGAACAACTATGGCGTCAAGATCAAGCACATCCGAAGTGACAATGGCATTGATTTCAAGAACACCGGCCTCGACACATATCTTGATACATTGGGCATCACTCATGAGTTCTCAGCTCCGTACACGCCGCAGCAGAATGGCATCGTGGAACGCAAGAACAGAACACTCATTGAGATGGCTCGGACGATGCTCGATGAATACTAGATACCAAGAAAGTTCTGGCCTGAAGCCATTGATACTGCATGCCATGTCCTCAACCTGTTTATCTTCACAAGCTTCTGAAGAAAACATCCTATGAACTCCTCACTGGTAAGAAGCCAAATGTAAGTTACTTCAGAGTATTTGGTGCTAGGTGCTGGATCAAGGATCCACATCACACTTCAAAATTTGCACCGAAAACACATGAAGGTTTTATGCTTGGTTACGGAAAGGATTCGCACTCCTACAGAGTCTTCAACCTCTTTCACTATAAAGTGGTTGAAACTGTGGATGTGCGGTTCAATGAGACTAACGGCTCGCAAAGAGAGCACCTGCCAAATGTGCGAGATGAAATCCCACCCAGTGAATCCATCAAGCTTATGGGAACTGGAGAAATCATACCGTCTGAAGTACATCCTGAACAGGAACTTATCATTTCTTCACCTAATCAACCTGAAGACAATGCTCAGCCTGAAGACAATCCTTCAAACGATGACAATGATCAGCAAGAGCAAAATCTTCGTCCAGTTCATCCTCGTGTTGCAAATGAAGTACAGATTGAGAAGATAATCGATAACATCAATACACCTGGTCCACTCACTCGTTCAAGGGCAACACAGCTAGAAAATTTCTGTGGGCACTTTGCATTTGTCTCAATACCTGAACCGAAGAAAGTTGATGAAGCCTTCATGGAACCTGAATGGATTCAAGCCATGCAAGAAGAGCTTCAACAGTTCGAGCTGAATAATGTTTGGGAACTGGTCAAGTGTCCTGATCATCGTAAACACAATATCATAGGCACTAAATGGATATATCGCAACAAGCAAGATGAGCATGGTCAAGTTGTCAAAAACAACGCTCGTCTTGTTTCTCAAGGATACACTCAAGTTGAAGGAATTGACTTTCATGAAACATTTTCTCCTCTGGCTAGGCTTGAAGCTATTCGCATACTGCTAGCCTATGCAAAATATCATAACATTCTTCTGCATCAAATGGATGTGAAGAGTGCCTTTCTCAATGGCAAGATTGAAGAAGAAGTGTATGTTGCACAACCGCCTGGTTTTGAAGATCCAAAACATCCTGACATGGTTTACAAGCTCAACAAGGCACTATATGGCCTCAAACAAGCCCCTCGTGGTTGGTATGACACACTCAAAGACTTGTTGAACAACAAAGGCTTCAAACCTGGTTCCCTGGATCCCACACTCTTCACGAAGACATATGATGGTGAACTATTTGTGTGCCAAATATATGTGGATGACATTATCTTCGGCTGCACTAATCAAAAATACAGTGATGAGTTTGGACACATGATGCAAGAGCAATATCTGATGTCCATGATGGGTAAGCTGAAGTTCTTCCTTGGTCTTCAACATGGCAGCAACACAACGGCATCTTCATATCTCAAGAGAAATACCTCAAAGATTGCCTGAAGAAGTTTGGAATGCAAGACTGCAAAGGTTACACGACGCCAATGCCAACCAAGAGTCATCTTGGTCCTGACGCCGATGGTAAAGAGTTCGATCAAAAGGTATACCGCTCCATGATTGGTTCTTTGTTTTATTTATGTGCATCTAGGCCAAATATCATGCTTAGTGTTTGCATGTGTGCCCGATTCCAAGCGGCACCAAAGGAATCACATCACTTAGCTGTGAAGCGAATTCTTCGATATTTGGCTTACACCCCAACACTAGGATTATGGTATCCAAAGGGCTCAGAGTTTGATCTAGTTGGATTCTCGGATGCTGGTTATGCTGGTGATAAGGTGGATCGCAAGTCTACATCAGGCACATGTCACTTTCTGGGACGGTCACTTGTGTGTTGGTCTTCAAAGAAGCAGAACTGTGTATCTCTCTCCATTGCTAAATCTGAATACATTGCTGCTGGATCTTGCTGCGCTCAGCTTCTTTGGATGAAGCAAACACTCAAGGACTATGGCATTCATCTGAATCAAGTGCCAATCTACCGCAACAATGAAAGCGCCATCAAGATTGCCAACAACCCAGTTCAGCACTCGAAGACAAAGCACATTCAAATCCATCATCACTTTCTGAGAGATCATGTCATGAAGGAAGATAATGATATCATTCACGTCAACACTGAAGAGTAACTGGCAGATATCTTCACAAAGCCCTTGGATGAGAAAAGGTTTTGCATGTTGCGGTGTGAGCTAAATATCTTGGAATCCTCAAATGTCATGTGATCAGGCACACATCCTAACACTTATGCATGTTGATGACTTAGATGTGCAACACACGAAGTAACGTATATCTTCAATCAATGAAGACTTACACTCGAAGTGTGAATACATTAACGCGGAATTTGACTTCAGAGCGCCATGATAATTGTGCGTCGTGTCTGGGTTTAATACTTCCTATACTGTGGGTAACTCCACCACCAAACTTTGGTTTTGAGTGTTTTCTCTTGGCGTTACATTTTCTTCGCATTCGTTTTTTCTTCAAATTTCAAAATGTCCTCATGTTTATCTTCACTATTGATTTGGTCTTATTCGGATATATTCATATATTAGCATTCCGTCCTCTACAACATTCACTTATAGCTATGTCTTCTCGTTTGAATCTTTTGAACTAAGTGAATATGATCGGACCCTAACCTTTCTATGCTCCCGACTCAAATCTATCTATCCAAATCATATGCATTCTATTGAAACTGTCGAATGTCTTCTCTGCGTCCTTGTCAGCAGAACATACAGAGACAAACATTAATTCTGTTTTCAATGCTCAATCCTTTTTGCCTGAAACCCCGATAAGCGGGAATGACCACCCGACAATCCAGGCGTGCGTGGGAACATGGAACAACCTCTAATGTGTTGCATGTTCGCCACGTATCCTTTAGATGTGAACCGCCAGGGGCACCTACGTAATAACGATGCGCCGTCCCTGTCCTTATAAACACACGCCACACCCCAATCATTATCTCTTCTTCCACTTCTCCTTCTCGCACAAACCCTAGCGCCACCGCTACCTCTCGATGACGCCGGCGACGTAGCACTTAGCTGCCGCGACCTCAGCGACGCCGTCCTCACGCCGGCCGCGGACATCGTCTTCTCCGCCGTCGCCGTAGGTGTCCTCCGTCGCCAAGTTAGGGCACGGAAGATCGAACTGCTTGGCCTCATCTCCTACTCCGTCTAGAAGTTCCTCGAGTGGTAAATAAAAACTCTTTTACAGTCATTTTTTGATCCGATAGATTCATCTTTTTCAACCACAAGTGGTTTCTGTCCCAACAAATCGAATCTATCCTTTTCTGCAACTCATAACATGCCTAGTATGTTCACTTATGCTTCACAAAGTAGTTAGATTCCTCACTTGTACTTATTCATGGATTCATAGAAACCTGGAACCAACTCTCTACATATGAGTGAATGTCTTCGCACTATGAGGTCAATGTCTTCTAAACTGATTTATCTTCAAAATCTTCTGAGAATGCATATGAGCTCTTCCCCTTCCCTTGCATCTCTAATGCTGTCATAGGTACATGTCCGTGGGAGAATCCCTTGGTTCTTATAGTCTGCATTCATTTGCAGAGTTCTTACAGCATCACATCAATTCTCCCGAAGCTAATTCATGTCTAACTAGCAGAAGGAAGCCTTTGCACGTTCTGAAGCCATTCAGTCTGAACTTCATGGCGACAGAAAAATCAGTCAGGAAGGGCGGCAGACAGCGCCGTGAAAACACTGCCAAGGACCTACCACCGGATCTCTATGATCTATACAAGTCAGATCCAGTAGAGACCTATGGAGAACGCAAGAACCGAATCCAATGGATTCGAAGACATTGGGCAGAGGAATGGTTCAAGTACAGATTTGTCAGTGACAAATATGCTGAAAAGAATGCCATCAAGGGCCCCTAGGGAGATATTATATACAAGGGTCTTCAGCCTAAGTCGAAGTCCAAAGATATTGCTCAAGGCTTCTACCCCCTGCATGATCCGTGGACCTCAGCCTACTAATGCTGACCCATCCTCACTGTTATGGTGTCGTGAAGACAATCTCTTTAAGCACAACTTCCAGTTTGCCAAAACTTCTGCCAAAGAGAACAAGAAGTCACTTGGGTTAGACTTCAACCCCGGCCCCTCTGCTCCTCGTGCCAATGGCACATGCGATGCTGAACCCAATATTGTTGGCCCCTTCTACAACCTTGAAGGTCTCATCACTCATATTCAGGTTCAAGGGGCAGTCGTGGATCACTCTCCAGATGACGATGATTCTGACGAAGCGCCTGCACCACCGAAGCCTATGAATCAAAAGAAACCAAAGCCTTCAAAGCTCTCCTCCGCACCAAAGGTCTCGCGAGCGAAGCCTCTGGCCACTGCACCTATTGAAGCCAGTGTGCAGTCTGAAGATCTCTCTCGGATCTCCAAGTCTGACAAAATGAAGAAGCCCATGCAACTAATTGGTCAAGCATTGACACCTGTTGTCGTTCTGAGGAATGAGAACAAAGCCATTGATCTGTCTAGCGATGACGATCTTTGCGATGATGCTCTTGAGCTGCTTATATAGAGCAAGAAAGAGGCGGAAATCTTCAATGATCTTCCCCTCTTTGATGTGGAGATCCTGTACAAGTTCATTGATTAGTGATTTGACAACCCAGACCTCAGTTTTGATGATCTTCAACTCCCAGTTGGCCTTAGCGTCTCCTTCCATGGAGCCATTGCTCCTGAGCTGGCTCTTGCATAGAGAATTGTTGAGCTCAAGCACAAGATTGATTATGAAAAGGCTCAGTTCAAGAAGCACATGGAGGATCTTGAAAGTGCTAGTGATCGACTAGAGGGGGGTGAATAGGCGATTTTTATGAAAGTCTTCAAAACATGGAAGTTTCGAAGACAAACGATAGAAATAAACCTATTACCATGCAGCGGAAGGTAGACTACACTAAGCAAGCCATAGTCAAGTATTCAATGAAGTGAAAGCACAATGACTAATAGCAGCTAGGCAGTATAGATTAGGTAGGAAGATAGTGTGAAGCCAATCAAAACAAGCAGTCACTCAGTGAAGACAAAAGATAATGCAATCATACAATGACTTCACCAGGGCCAACCGTATGTAAAGGAAGGGGAAGGATGAAACCCGTGACTCGTTGAAGACAATGATTTGTTGGACCAGTTCCAGTTGCTGTGACAACTGTACATCTGGTTAGGGAGGCTGAGATTCAACTCAGAAGACTGCGTCTTCACCTTATTCCCCTTGAGCTAAGGACACCCAGTCCTCGCCCAATCACTCTGGTAAGTCTTCAAGGTAGACTTCCAAACCTTCACAGACTTCGTTCACCGGCGATCCACATTGACTCTTGGATGCTCAGAACGCGATGCCTAACCAGCTGGAGGATTCACAGTCCTCAAGTGTAATAAGTCTTCATATCACACAGACAGGAAGACTTAAGTGATGCCTAACACTCTTTGGCTCTGGGTGTTTAGGGCTTTATCCTCGCAAGGAATTCTCTCTCAAAGGCTTCGAGGTGGGTTTCTCTCAAACGACAAAAGTCGTGCACTAACTCTGAGCAGTCAACCGTTTATGGTTGTAGGGGTGGGCTATTTATAGCGACTAGGCAACCCGACCTGATTTGTCCGAAATGACCCTGAGTCACTAAGGAACTGGCACGTGTTCCAACGGTCAGATTTCAAACACACACGGCAACTTTACTTGGGCTACAAGCAAAGTTGACTTATCCAACTCTGAATAAGATTTGCTCTCATAGTCTTCACTCGAAGACATAGGGTTTGTGGTTAAGCATCACTTCAGTCATTCTGACTGGTTCTCTTGGACCCCACTTAATAGAACGGTGGTTCCTATGACTCAACAAAGAAGAAAAAGAACAACGAAACAGCTAAGTCTTCACGCTCCATAGTCTTCACGCGATGTCTTCTCTTGTCATAGTCTTCAATGTGAATGTCTTCACATCCCACCTTTGACTTCAATGTCTTCATACATTTTTAGGGGTCATCTCTGGTAGGAAAACCGAATCAATGAGGGACTTCTACCTGTGTTATCCTACAATTCTCACAAACACATTAGTCCCTCAACCAGGTTTGTCGTCAATACTCCAAAACCAACTAGGGGTGGCACTAGATGCACTTACAATCTCCCCCTTTTTGGTGATTGATGACAAACTGGTTGAAATTTCCAAAGGGGAATAAAATGTGTGAAATTGTAAAGGATAGGTTATTGTCTTCATAAGTTGCAAGGGCTCCCCCTGAAGATGTGCATATAAGTAATTTTCTTTTGGAATGCAAATGCACATTGCAGGTTGTACTTGTGGAGATCCTGTTCAACCTATGATGACAATTCATCATGCAAGATATGATGTAACGAAGTTAATGACATGCATAATGAAAAATGGACGTCTGCAAAATGATCTAATTGCGGAATTTATCATCGCACATGCGGAATTTATCATCGCATCACAGAATAGCAAATAAGTAGCAGACGACCATCGAGTCTAAGTGTTACAACTCAAAGAACCAAATGTATTGAAAACGAGAGTTGTAAGCACTTGGCAAAAGTAGCAAAAAGTAAAGAAACCACCCATATTGACCCGCTTGAAGACTATCAACTCATATGCTTCTCCCCCTTTTGTCAGTGAGGACCAAAAAGGTTTGAAGACATAGAGAGCCTACTCATTCCCATGAGGTGCAGACGAGGCAGCAGGGTCGTCGCTGAGATCCGGTGGTGCAGAAGAACTTGGTGCAGTGTCAACACGCGCTGAAGTTGGAGGAGGTGAAGTTGCATCATCTTGGTCATCGATGACTCTGGCATTTACGGTCGCAGCTGAGGACGAGTATTCAGAGTCTCCAAGTGAGGGAGTCCGACGCAAGTGAGCATTTCTGGGAGGAGTTGAGTCAAACTTGAACCGTTCAGTGAAGCCATCGTCTTGCAGATCAGCTTTAGCACTAAGTAGGGTCAAACTCTTCCACGACCTCCGACAGGTTTCATGAGTGACCAAGGCATTCTTGGTGGCAAGATTGCGAATGTGGTTGACATCCACCAAGAGGCTTTGCATCTGATGCTTAAGTCAGTTGTGATGTTTGTCCTATTTTTGATGCAGCGCGACGAGAAGCTCCCGGTCATTTAGGACACGAGATCGTCTTCGAGGCCTTTGTGCAATGGTGCTGCCAGTGGCGTCAGCTTGAGCGCGAGGGGCACATGTGTTTCTAGCAAGGGGATAAACATGAGAAACTGCTGGAACTCCTTCAATGGGTTGGGTGAAGCTTTGGTGATCAACATTGTGAAGATAAATGGGATCCTTAGTAGGCTCTGGGTAAATAGCTTCAACTGACAGATCAATCTCGGGCAAGAATATAAGATGATTGTGTGCAGACGGCTGATAGTTGAAGGCTGAGTGACGCTTGATCAGACGCATGACCCATTGAGCATAGAATTTCAACCCAAAGATGTCGGAGCCAGATGCAGCCAACTGCTTGATGAAGAAGTCTTGAGCATTGAAGCTGATGCCATTGAAAATATAGAAAACCAAAGTCTTCATTGCTCCTTCAAGCTTCACTGCAGACGAGTGTCCTTTGACAAGCCATAGAGTCTTCCTGATGATGTGGTAAATGGTGCGAGGCAGGTACTCTAGGTCTTCAACAAAGAACTCAGATGGGTATTCAGCATCGTGAGGCAGAGGCTTCATCATGCTCAGCATTTGACTCATGTTGGGTTATGGCTTCTGAAAGATGCTTTCCAAGGCATTTTGGTGTTGTTGACAACCTGGTTCATAGTATTCACCAGGAGTGGGCAGGCCTGTGAGCTTAATGATATCAAGAGCTTTAGCTTCATGATGGACATTGCCTGTCATCCACTCAAGGACCCAAGTCTTTGGATCCCTGTTGTAACCTCGAATGTGGAGAGTTGCATAGAACTAAAGCAGAAGCTCTTCATTCCAGTGCTCCTTATCTGTGACAAATTGCAACAGACCAGCATCTCTGAAGCAATCCAATGCTTCTTCAAGGTAGGGCAGTCCAGCTATAGCTTCAGAGTCGAGGCGCATATGTGGAAATATGCGCCCTTGATTGTATAGGACGCAGCTATAGTAGCTGCGCTACTGATAGCTCCAGAACCGATCTGATGAGATGTGAGGTCTGATAGAAGGGTTCTTGGCGCTGTTGAAGAAGGTGTTATGTGCCACGAAGCCATTCACATTGAAGACCCCAGGTGAAGTGGCAGTGCCTGGGAATCGTGGAAGTATTGGCTTGGGCTTTTGGACTTGAGGTCTGTGCTCGACATGATACTCAAATTGTGGACCCGCAGCAGGCGGAGGAGTCAGAATGGGCCATCGGACCATAACAGGCTGACCACGATCAAATACCAGCTCAATTGTATGAGGTCTTGGAGGGGGAACAGGAGCATTTCCATTGTCTTCATGGGCTTCAGGGGCCATATTTGCTTCAGGTGCTTGGACCTCAGGTGCTTCAGCATTGACTTCGGGTGCTGCAGTGGCTTCAGATGCTTGGACTTCTGGGACCGCAGTAGCTGCAGGCGCCTCATTGGTTTCAGGCGCCACATTAGCATCAGCCATGACAACGTCATTGGCTTCAGCGATGATGTTGGTGGCCGCCTCAGGGTTGTTAACCTCCACTTCAGAAGCTGGAGGGTCGGACACGTTCTCCTCGAGAACAACATCTTTGTGGGACAGGGGTGTAGCAACTCTTGCAACTCTTGTTGCTTCTTCTTCATCGCTTGATGCAACCGGAATATCTTCAGCCATTTTAGCTTCGGACTCAGATACGTGCATAGTGGGAGTGACTTGGGGCCTTGGTCCTTTGCGAAGCCTGCGTAATGCTGGCGACACTTGTGGAGATGGAGTGTGCTGGGCCTCGAAGTCATTGTCATCTTGCACTGGTGAGGTAGCTTGCGGTTGGGGAGAGCTTGGAATGTCTTGTCTCTGTGGGTGATCAGCCCACGATGCATCCTGAGCAGTTGGTGTCAGAGGACGACCAATGCTGATGAGTTCGCTGTGCGTGAGCACTGGCGATGATACCAATTGGTACTCGATCTGAGGAAGGACTTCATCATCTTCAACATTGTCATGAGGACCAATGTCTTCAGCTGCGGTGGGGTCAACAGCTGGATTAACTTCTGGATTTTCTTCAGCTTCAGGAGCCTTTGTGGAAGCAGGCTCATGAACTATCAACTAGCGCTCTCGATGTTCAGATGCAGGAAGAGCCACTGAGATTGGCTCGACATTAAGGGGCTCTGTGGGAGCAGCCCGATCTCTCTTCTTGGTTTTGCGTTTCTTGGATGGAGGAGCATCATTAGTAGTGCTCTTGGTTTTGCGCTTTCTGGCTTCAGCTTCAGCAGCCCTTGTTTTCTTCAGTTCTGAAGCCACTGTGGGTACCTTAGGCTTCGAGCCTGTCATACTGGCTGGGAAGACAATTGGATGTACTTCCTGCCTTGGTGCTTCGGGTTCTGCCACAGCTGGCTTTTTCTTCTTCTTGACCACCATTCTGGGGTCGATTCCTGGTCGCCCCAAGGCCTTGCGCTTTTCAGCCTCATTGTATCCTTGGACACATTTAGCAGCAAGATCCTTCATGCCCTCACGAGAACCTTTGGCTTCTTCGCGTTTGGTTCGGAAAGCTTCCTTAAGCTCATGCACATGGTCTGGAAATCTGAATGTCTTCAACATTGAGCTTGGCCATATGCTTCTTGAACTGAGCTTTTTCATAATCGATCTTATGCTTCAGTTCAACAATCCTCTGAGCTAGAGCCAGCTCAGCAGCAATGGCTGCGTGGAAGGCGACGTTGAGGCCAATCGGAAGCTGAAGATCATCAAAGCTGACATTTGGGCTGTCAAACCACTCACCAATGAATGTGTTGATGATTTCAACATCAAAGAGAGGAAGGTCATGGAAGATCTATCCCTCTTGCTTGATCTTGATCAACTTCTCAAGAGCATCATCGCCAAGATCATCGTCACTGGATAGATCAATGGCGTCATTACATAGAATAGCAGCAGCGGTCAGTGCTTGGCTAGTGGGTTGCAAGAGCATCTTCACTTTGGAGGGCCTGGAGATACCTCACAAATCTTCAGACTGCACACTAAGTGCAGGAGGTGCAGTGGCCAGAGGCTTCGCCCGTGAGACCTTTGGTGCTGGGGAAGGCTTCGAAGCTTGAGGTTTCTTTAGCCTCTTTGGCTTTGGTGGTGCAGGCGCTTCGTCAAAATCAGCGTCGTCTACAGGTTCATCCACGGCTGTCCCTTGAACCATAATATGAGTGATGAGACCTTCTAAGTTGTAGAAGGGCCCAACAAGATTGGGTTCAGCTTCGCGTGTGCCACCGGCACAAGGAGAAGAGGGGCCTAGATTGAAGTCTAATCCCCGATACTTCTTGTTTTCTTTGGCCGAGTTCCTGGCAAACTGAAGGTTGCGCTTGAACAGATTGTCGTCACGACACCATAGCAGTGACGATGGGTCCGCATCTGCAGGCTGTGGTCCACGGACCATACAAGGATAGAAGCCTTGTTCAATGGCTTCAGCTCTGGACCTGGGTTGAAGATTTTTGTATAGGATGTCTCCCCACGGTCGCTTGATGGCATTCTTCTCAGCATATTCCTGGGTCACGAACCTGTACTTGAACCATTGCTCGGCCCGGTATCTTCGAATCCATTGGATTCGTGTCTTGCGCTGACCATAGCTTTCTTCGGGGTCAGTCTTGTACAGTTCATAAAGATCTTCGGGCAGGTCCGTTGATGTACCCCCATGGCGCTATCTACCGCCCTTTCTTGCAGATTTCTCTTTTGCCATAAAGTTCAGACTGAAAGGCTTCAACACTGTCAAAGTCTTCCGTCTACTAGTCAGACAGGAACTGGCTTCAGGAGAATTTATATGATGCTGTAAGAATTCTGCAAATGAATGCAGACTATGAGAACCAAGGGATTCTCCCACGGACATGTACCTGTGACAACATTAAGGTGAGAGGGAAGGGGAAGAGGTCATATGCATTCTCAGAAGATTTTCAAGATAAATCAGTTTAGAAGACATTGACCTCATAGTGCGAAGACATTCACTCATAGATAGAGAGTTGGATCCAGATTTGTACGAATCCACGAATAAGTACAAGTGAGGAATCTAACTACTTTGTGAAGCATAAGTGAACATACTAGGCATATTATGAGATGCCGTATGAAATAGATCCAACTTGCTTGAACAGAAACTGCTTGTGGTAGAAAGTGATGAATCTATAGGATCAAAGGGGCCGTAAAAAGGAGGTTTTATTTACCACACGCAGAACTGCTAGATGGAGTGGGAGAGGAGGCCGAGCAGTTCGATCGTCCATGCCCTAACTTGGCGACGGAGGACACCTACGGCCACGGCGGAGAAGACGATGTCCGCGGCCAGCGTGAAGACAACGTCGGTGAGGTCGCGGCAGCTAAGCGCTTCGTCGCCGGCGTCGTTGAGGGCTAGAGGTGGCGCTAGGTTTTGTGCGAGAGTGGAAGAAGGGTAATGACTGTGGTAAGGCGTGTATTTATATGGATAGGGACGACACAGTGTTATTACACAGGTGCCCCTGGAGATTCACATCTGAAGGACACGTGGATATCATGCAACACATCGGAGGTTGTTCCACGTTCCCACGCATGCCTGGATTGTCGGGTGGTAATTCCCACTTCTCCGGGTTTTAGGTGAAAGGATTTAGTATTGAAAACGGATTAATGTTTGTCTCTGTGTCTTCTGCTGACAAGGATGCAGAGAAGACATTTTGACAGTGTCAATAGAATGCATATGATTTGGATAGATAGACTTAGGAAAGAAGCATAGAGGGGTTAGGGTCCGATAATATTCACTTAGTTCAAAAGATTCAGCAAGAAGCCATAGCTATAAGTGAATGCTGTAGAGGACTGAAACCAAATCAGTAAGTTGAACATAAAGAGGAGAACTTTTAATCATTGAAGACAAACAAAATGTGAAGACTTTGCAAATTTAACGCCATGAGATAGACACTTCAAAGGGAAGAATTTTGGTGGTGGCGTTACCCACCGTATAGGAAGTATTAGACCCAGACACGGCGCACAATTATCGTGGCACTCCGAAGTCAAATTCCATGTTAATATATTCACACTCAGAATGTAAGTCTTCATTGATTGAAGATATACTTTACTTCGTGCGTTGCACATCTATGTCATCAACATGCTTAAGTGTTAGCATGTGTGCTTGATCACAGGACATTTGAGGATTCCAAGATATTTAGCTCACACCGTAACTTGCAAAACCTCTTCTCATCCAAAGGCTTGGTGAAGATATCTACCAATTGCTCTTCAGTGTTCACGTGCATGATATCAATATCTTCCTTCATAACATGATCTCTGAGAAGTGATGACGAATTTCAACGTGCTTTATCTTCGAGTGCTGAACTGGGTTGTTGGCAATCCTGATGGCACTTTCATTATCGCAGTAGAGTGGCACTTGCTTCAGATGAATGCCATAGTCCTTGAGTGTTTGCTTCATCCATAGAAGCTGAGCGCAGCAAGATCCAGCAGCAATGTATTCAGATTTAGCAGTGGAGAGAGATACACAGTTCTGCTTCTTTGAAGACCAACATACAAGTGATCGTCCCAGAAAATGACATGTGCCTGATGTGGACTTGCGATCTAACTTGTCACCAGCATAATCAGCATCCAAGAATCCAACTAAATCAAACTCTGAGCCCTTTGGATACCATAATCCTAGTGTTGGGGTGTGAGCCAACTATCTGAGAATTCGCTTCACAGCTAAGTGATGCGATTCCTTTGGTGCCGCTTGGAACCGGGCACACATGCAAACACTAAGCATGATATCTGGCCTAGATGCACATAAATAAAGCAAGGAACCAATCATGGAGCGGTATACCTTTTGATTGAACTCTTTACCATTATCGTCGGGACCCAGATGGTGCTTAGCTGGCATTGGCGTCGTGTAGCCTTTGCGGTCTTGCATTCCAAATTTCTTCAGGCAATCTTTGAGGTATTTCTCTTGAGATATAAGGATGTCGTTGCGTTGCTAACGTATTTGAAGACCAAGGAAGAACTTCAGCTCACCCATCATGGACATCTGATATTGCTCTTGCATCATATATCCAAATTCTTCACTGTATTACTGATTGGTGCAGCCGAAGATAATGTCATCCACATATATTTGGCACACAAACAGTTCACCATCATATGTCTTCGTGAAGAGAGTGGGATCGAGAGAACCAGGTTTGAAGCCTTTGCTCTTCAGGAAGTCTTTGAGTGTGTCATACCAAGCCCGAGGGGCATGTTTGAGGCCATACAGTGCCTTGTTGAGCTTGTACACCATGTCAGGATGTTTCAGATCTTCAAAGCTAGGCGGTTGTGCAACATACACTTCTTCTTCAATCTTGCCATTGAGAAAAGCGCTCTTCACATCCATTTGATACAGACGAATGTTATGATGATTTGCATAGGCCAGCAGTATGCGTATGGCTTCTAGCCTAGCCACAGGAGCAATGTTTCATCGAAGTGAATCCCTTCAACTTGAGTTTATCCTTGGGCAACGAAACGAGCTTTCTTTCTAACAACTTGACCATGCTCATCTTGCTTGTTGCGATATATCCATTTAGTGCCTATTATATTGTGCTTACGAGGATCAGGACGCTTAACCAGTTCCCATACATTATTCAACTCAAACTACTGGAGCTCTTCTTGCATGGCTTGAATATATTCAGGTTCCATGAAGGCTTCATCAACTTTCTTGGGTTCAGATATTGAGACGAATGCGAAGTGCCCACAGAAGTTAGCTAGCTGTGTTGCCCTTGAACGAGTGAGTGGACCTGGTGCATTGATGCTATCAATTATCCTTTCAATCTGTACTTCATTTGCAACATGAGGATGACAGGAAGAAGATTTTGCTCTTACTAATCATTGTCACCGTTAGAAGGATTGTCTTCAGGCTGAGCATTGTCTTCAGGTTGATCAGGTGCAGAGATGATAAGTTCCTCTTCAGGCTGAGCTTTAGATGGTATGTTTTCTCCAGTTCCCACAAGTTTGATTGATTCACTGGATGGAACTTCATCTAGCACATTTGGCAAGTGCTCTCTTTGCGAGCCGTTAGTCTCATTGAACCGCACATCCACAGTTTCAACCACTTTATAGTGAAAGAGATTGAAGACTCTGTAGGAGTGCGAATCCTTTCCATATCCAAGCATAAAACCTTCATGTCCTTTCGGTGCAAATTTTGAAGAGTGATGTGGATCCTTGATCCAGCACCTGGCACCAAATACTCTGAAGTAACTGACATTTGGCTTCTTGCCAGTAAGGAGCTCATATGATGTCTTGTTCAGAAGCTTGTGAAGATAAACACGGTTGATGATATGACATGCAGTATCAATGGCTTTAGGCCAAAACTTTCTTAGAGTCTTGTATTCATCAAGCATCATCCGGGCCATCTCAATAATTGTTTTGTTCTTGCGTTCCATGACGCCATTCTGCTGCGGCGGGTACGGAGCTGAGAATTCATGTGTGATGCCCAAAGTATAAACATAAGTATCTAGGCCAGTGTTCTTGAATTCAGTGCCATTGTCACTTCTGATGTGCTTGATCTAGAAGCCATAGTTGTTCATGGCTCGATTGGCGAAGCATCTGAAGACATCCTACACTTCAGTCTTGTAGAGGATTATATGCACCCACATATATCTTGAATAATCATCAACAATGACAAAGCCATAGAGATAAGCAGTAGTAGTAAGAGTTGAGTAATGAGTGGGACCGAAAAGGTCCATGTGGAGCAGTTCGAAGGGTTGAGTCGTTGTCATGATTGTCTTCGAGGGATGCTTGGCCCTCGTCATCTTTCCTGCTTCACAGGCACCACATAAGTGATCCTTCTTGAACTTGACACCCTCGATGCCTATGACATGCTTCTTCCTTGCAAGAGTGTGCAAGTTCCTCATGCCAGCATGCCCTAGCCTCCGATGCCAGAGCCAGCATTCAGAAGCTTTTGCTAGAAGACATACGGAAAGTTGTGGTCCTGCTGAGAAATCTACCACGTACAAATCATCTTTCCGATACCCTTCAAAGACTAGAGACTAGTTTGATTCCATTAGAACAAGGCAACGATATTTTCCAAACATCACAATCATGTTCAAATTGCAAAGCATTGAGACAGACATTAAGTTGAAACCAAGGGATTCAACAAGCATGACTTTATCCATGTGTTGATCCCTTGAGATTGCAACTCTACCTAGACCCAATACCTTGCTTTTATCAGTGTCAGCAAATGTGATGTGACTTTTGTCAGATGGACGTAAGGTTGAGTCCATGAGAAGACTTCGCTTGCCAGTCATGTGATTAGTACACCCACTATCAATAATCCATTCTGAAGCAGCTGGTGTCGTACCCTACAGTTCAGTTAGGGGGATAGGCTTCACAAAGAGAATTGTGAAGCATAAACATTTGACGAGCAAGTGGATTATGAAAGCTTAGATCGAGGTTAGGACTGATAGGGCAAGTAGCAAGCGACTCAGGAACAAAATACATAATAAGACCATTTTGGCATTTGATCTTGCGCCCTACAAGATGTTTAAGGTCCCCAGCAATAGCTTCAGACAAATTTGATTGTCGGTTGGAGACCTTTCCCTGGAAAAGAGAGTTAAGCTTTCTTATCCACCCACACCTTCAAGGGTGGCTTCGAAGCAATGAGTCTAAGTGCAACATCTGAGAACATTGGCTTTGGAGCCCTAGCAAAAAGTCTTGGAGGTGGACAATAGTACTCATAAGAATAAGCAGAGTAATTCTTGGTCTTATGAACATGGCGGTTTGATGAAACGCGCTCATATTCATAGGCCTGAGTGTGGCTTCCCTGCAAAACATTTGTGTTAGTGTGACTCAGGTGAGTCCTTTGTGTGTATGAAGTCTTTGGACCATATGAAGTATGTGGTCTGGGGTTTGTCTTCTTCACTTGTGGTGTCATGACGACATTCAGAGGAAGATTCTCCAACAACCTTTTTGGCACCCAGACTTTCTTCATAGGTGGCCCATTCCTACAGTTATTACCAATATACCTGGCAAACACTTCACCATTCTTATTCTTAAATAGTTTATAGTTTGCATCAAAGGATTCATCAACAACAATGGGATTAGCACAATTGAAGCCTGATAGGGTGGACGGATCCACTGAGGGTTCCTTTGCAGCAACCCATGTGGTTTTGGGGTACTGCTCAGGTTCCCAGTAAGAGCCATCAGCATTCATTTTCCTTTCGAACCCAAGACCCTCTTTCCTAGGGTTTCGGTTCAGGATCTGCCTTTTGAGAACATCGCATAGTGTCTGATGCCCTTTGACACTTTTGTACATCCCCATTTCAAGCAATGTCTTCAACCTAGCATTTTCATCAGCAATAGCAGTGGTATCCTCAGCAGAGGGGTTAGTTACCACACCAACAGTTGAAGATACTGCAATAGTAGCAGAAGTAGAACGTCCAGCAACAGAAGTAGCGTTGTCACGCTCAATGCATTTAAGACATGGTGGTTCAAATCCTTCCTGAGCGAAACTGATCTGTTTGGCACGAAGTGACTCGTTTTCCTTTTGAAGATCTTCATGTGCCACTCTCAATTTCTCAAGATCTTGCTTCCTTTGAAGATAATCATAGGAAAGCTTTTCATGAGTTGTTGAGAGTGTTTCATGACGACTTTCAAGTTCCTCATACTTAACATGAAGATTTTTTATGTCTTCAATTAAGGACTGAGATCGAGTCATTTCTGCGTCTAATAGGTCATCGCTTTTGTCTAACAGTCTTTGAATATGTTCCATAGCTTTCTGTTGTTCAGTTGCAATTTTAGCATGTGTTTTGTAGCTGGGTTTGGAACCACAATCAGAGTCATCTTCACTGGATGTTTGATAGTGAGTAGTGCGTGTGTTTACCTTGGCACC
>NC_053025.1:290320651-290367579 GCF_003073215.2 Triticum urartu | reverse complement strand
GTGAACTGTTTGTGTGCCAAATATATGTGGATGACATTATCTTCGGCTGCACCAATCAGAAGTACAGTGAAGAGTTTGGATATATGATGCAAGAGCAATATCAGATGTCCATGATGGGGGAGCTGAAGTTCTTCCTTGGTCTTCAAATACGACAACAACGCAATGGCATCTTCATATCTCAAGAGAAGTATCTCAAAGATTGCCTGAAGAAGTTTGGTATGCAAGACTGCAAAGGCTTCACAACACCAATGCCAGCTAAACATCATCGAGGTCCTGACGACAATGGTAAAGAGTTCGATCAAAAGGTATACCGCTCCATGATTGGTTCTTTGCTTTATTTATGTGCATCTTGGCCAGATATTATGCTTAGTGTTTGCATGTGTGCTCGATTTCAATCGGCACCAAAGGAGTCGCATCACTTAGCTGTGAAGCGAATTCTTCGATATTTGGCTCACACCCCAACTCTAGGATTATGGTATCCAAAGGGCTCAGAGTTTGATTTGGTTGGATTTTCGGATGCTGATTATGCTAGTGACAAAGTTGATCGCAAGTCTACATCAGGCACATGTCACTTTCTAGGACGATCACTTGTATGTTGGTCTTCAAAGAAGCAGAACTGTGTATCTCTCTCCACTTCTGAATCTGAATACATTGCTGCTGGATCTTGCTGCGCTCAGCTTCTGTGGATGAAGCAAACATTCAAGGACTATGGCATTCATCTGAAGCAAGTACCACTTTACTGCGACAATGAAAGCGCCATCAAGATTGCCAACAACCCAGTTCAGCACTCGAAGACAAAGCACATTGAAATTCGTCATCACTTTCTCAGAGATCATGTTGTGAAGGAAGACATTGATATCATACACATCAACACTAAAGAACAATTGGCAGATATCTTCACCAAGCCCTTGGATGAGAAGAGATTTTGCAAGTTACGGTGTGAGCTAAATATCCTGGAATCCTCAAATGTCCTGTGATCAGGCACACATCCTAACACTTATGCATATGATGACTTAGATGTGCAACGCAGAAAGTAAAGTATATCTTCAATCAATGAAGACATACATTCCAAGTGTGAATACATTAATGTGGAATTTGACTTCGGAGCGCCACGATAATTGTGCGCCGTGTCTGGGTCTAATACTTCCTATACGGTGGGTAACGCCACCACCAAACGTTCTAGTTTGATGTGTTTCACTCATGGCGTTACCTTGCAATATCTTCACATTTGGTTTGGCTTCGAACTTAACATGTCTTCATGATTATCTTCACTATGTTGATTATATAGATATATACATACTAGTGTTCTGTCCTCTACAGCATTCACTTATAGCTGTGTCTTCTTGGTTGAATCTTTTGAACTAAGTGAATGTGATCGGACCCTAATCTCTCTATGCTTTCTATCTCGAATTCTATCTCTCCAAGTCATATGCATTCTATTGAAACTGTCGAATGTCTTCACTGCGTCCTTGTCAGTAGAAGATATAGAGACTACCATAAAGTCCGTTTTCAATGCTCATTCCTCCACATAAAATCCGGAGAAGTAGGAACGACCGCCCGACAATCAAGGCGTGCGTGGGACGTGGAACAAACCCCAAACTTCCGCAAACTGGCCACGCGTTTCTCAGATGCGAATCGCCAGGGGCACCTGTGTAATAGCACAGTGCCACCCCTGTGCCTATAAATTCACACTTACCGCGGTCATTATCTCCTTCTTCCACCCTCTCACGAAGCCTAGCGCCACTGCTAGCTCTCGACGACACCGGCGACGAAGCGCTTCGCTGCCGCAACCTCTCCGACGCTGTCCTCACGCCGATCGCGGACATCGTTCTCTCCGCCGTCGCCGTAGGTGTCTTCCGTCGCCAAGTTAGGGCATGGAGGACTGAACTGCTCGGCATCATCTCCCACTTCCGTCTAGCAGTTCTAAGTGTGGTAAATAAAACTTCTTTTTACAGCCCCTTTTGATCTCATGGTTCTGTCACTTTATACCATAAAAGGTTTATCTTCACACAAGTTAGATCTCTCAATCTGCATCTCATAACATGCCTAGTATATTCACTTGTGCTTCATGAAGTAGTTAGATTCCTCACTTGTACTGATCTGTGGGTTCGTACAAATCTGGAACCAACTTCTTATCTATGAGTGAATGTCTTCGCACGATGAGGTCAATGTCTTCTAAACTGATTAATCTTCGAAACCTTCTAATAATGCATATGACCTCTTCCCCTTCCCTCGCACCTTAATGCTGTCAGAGGTACATGTCCGTGGGAGAATCCTTCGGTTCTCATAGTCTGCATTCATTTGCAGAATTCCTACAGCATCACATAAACTCTCTTGAAGCCGGTTCCTGTTGGTCCAGCAAAAGAAAGCCTTTGAAGCCTTTGAAAGTTTTGAAGCCTTTCAAGTTAAAGTTTATGGCTTCAGAAGCTGCAGCAAGGAAGGGGGGCAGACAGAGACGTGAAGGAACTTCCAAAGATCTGCCTGAAGACCTGGCAGAAATGTATAAAACAGATCCTGAAGAGAATTATGGGCAGCGCAAGACTCGAATCCAATGGATTTGACGCTATTGGGCTGAACAATGGTTCAAATACCGCTTCGTCACCCAGGAGTATGCTGAGAAAAGCGCCATGAAAACACCATGGGGAGACATCTTATACAAGAACCTTGTTCCCAGGACCAGAGATGAAGCCATTTCTCAAGGCTTCTACCCATGCATGGTCCGAGGACCATAGCCTGATGATGCACATCCGTCGTCACTACTCTGGTGTCGTGACGACAATCTGTTCAAGCGCAACTTCCAGTTTTCCCAACAATCAGCGAAGCAGAACAAGAAGAAATTTGGGTTAGACTTCAACCCTGGTCCCTCTGCACCAAGGGCAGATGGCACACGCGACGCTGAACCCAATATCATCGGTCCGTTTGCCAACCTTGAAGGCCTCATCACCCACATCCTAGTCCAAGGGACTGCCGTGAATGACCCTCCAGCTGACTCTGAGTCTGATGAAGCTCCTGCTGTACCGAAGCCAAAGCAATCAAAGAAGCCAAAAGCTTCAAAGCCGGCCCCTTCCTCAAAAATCTCAAGGGCGAAGCCATTGGCAACTGCACCTCCTGAAGACAGTGTGCAGTCTGAAGACGTATCCCGCGTCTCCAAGCCCCAGAAGGCCAAAGTGCCTCAGCCACACACCGGCAAATAGCTCACAGCTGCTGCCATCCTGCGTAGCGAAGCCATAGATCTGTCAAGTGATGAAGATCTTGGAGAGGACGCTCTAGAGCAGCTCATCAAAAGCAAAGAAGAAGCTGAAATCTTCAACAATTTGCCTCTCTTTGATGTCGCCATCATCCACAATTTCATCGACGAATGGTTTGCCTCATCAGACATCAGCTTCAAAGATCTGCAGCTGCCTGTTGGCCTCAGCGTCGCATTCCAAGGCGCTATTGCTTCAGAACTTGCTATTGCCCAGCGCATAGTTGAACTGAAGCAGAAAATTGATCATGAAAAGGCTCAGTTCAAGAAGCATATGGCCAAGCTCAGCGTGCAAGAAGTGAAGAGCTTCAAGACCATGTTGCATGAACGTAAGGAAAACTTTCTGAAGAAGCGTGCAGAAGCTCAAGGTTCACGTGAGCGGATGAAGTCTCTGGCAGAAAGATGTGTTCAGGCCTACAATGAGGCCGAGAAGCGCAAGGCACTTGGGCGTCCTGGCATCGACCCCAAGATGGCTGCAAAGAAAAAGAAGAACACTGTTCCAGCTGAACCAGAGGCACCAAGGCAAGAAGCAGTTCCAATTGTCTTCCCAACTGCAACGACTGGCTCGAAGCCAAAGAGCCAGTCAACAGCTTCAGAGCTCAAGAAGACAAGAACTGCTGAGGCTGAAGCCAGGAAGAGGAAGAGCTCTGAAGCCTCTCATACTGCCCCCAGTAAGAAGAAGAGAAAGATCAAGAAATCTCGAGCTGCTCCCACAGAGCCCTTGATAGTTGAACCTATTGCTATGGTGCACCCGAACGCAGAACGTCAACTGACGGTTCATGAGCCTGCTTCCACAAAGGCTCCTGAAGCTGAAAACATACCAGCAGCCGACCCCATTGCTGCTGAAGACATTGGTCACCAGGACAATGTACAAGATGATGCAGCCCTTCCTCAGTATGAACAACGCGATCTCATCAGCATTGGTCGTCCTCTGACGCCAATTGCACAAGATGCGTCATGGGCGGATCGCCCTCAAGAGGAAGAAGACTTTGAGGCCCAGCCCACTCCAACCCCACAAGCGTCGTCTACGTTCCGCAGGCTTCGCAAAGGTCCAAGGCCTCAAGTCTATGCTGAAGACATTCCGCCTGCATCAGCCGAAGAAAATGAAGAAGTACCACAAGATCCCACTCCCCCTGCTACACCAAGAAGCAGTTCTCCAGGAGAACGTGCTTGTGACTGACCCTCCAGCTAGTCAAGCGGAGGCTGCCACAACCAACACTGAAGCCAATGTGGAGCCCTCCACACCAAAAGCTTCAGCAGACAGCGAAGCTACTGATCCAGACACTTCTGTTCCTGAGTCTGCCGCTGGTCCTCAATTTGATTACCATGTTGAGCACAGGCCTCACATACAGAAGCCAGTCCCAAGGCTGCCAAGGTTCCTAGGTCCAGCATCAGCACCTGGCTCCTTTGACATCAATAGCTTCAGGAGCTATCCTCAGCGCAGCTACTATTCATGCATCCTATACAACCAAGGTCGCATCTTCCCTCACAAGCGCCTTGATGTTGAAGCCATTGCTCGTCTGCCCTGCTTAGAGGAAGCGCTGGATTGCTTCAAGCAAGTGGGTCTGCTGCCATTTATAACTGATGAAGAGCACTGGAATGAAGAGCTCCTCTTGCAATTCTATGCCACCCTACACATCAAGGGATACAACAGAGATCCGAAGACTTGGGCCCTGGAGTGGATGACCGGCAATGTCCATCACGAAGCCAATGCATTCGATATCATTGAGCTCACCGGCCTACCCACTCCTGGCGAACTCTTCGAGGAAGGTTGTCCACTACACACTGAAGCTCTTGAGAGCATATTCCAGAGGCCTGAACCAAATATGAGTCAGATGCTCTCCATGATGAAGCCACTGCCTCTCGATGCTCCTTATCCAACAGAGTTCTTCGTTGAAGACTTTGAGTACCTGCCCAGAACAATCTATCACATTCTCCGGCGGACTCTCTGGCCTATTAAAGGGCACTCTCCAAATGCCAAATTGAGGGTGCAATGAAGACTCCGATATTCTGTATCCTTCATGGCAAATGCTTCAACGCACAGGATTTCTTCATACGCCAACTCGCTGCATCAGGCTCAGATCTGTTTGGTTTAAAGTTCTATGCTCCTTGGGTAATGAGACTGATCAAGCTTCACTCTGCGATCTCATATCAACCCTCAACCCGCAACCATCGGATCTTCTTGCCAGATGTGGATACCTCTGTTGAAGCTATATATCCTGAGCCTGCCAAGCAACCATTGAGTCTTCAGAATGCAGAACACCAGAGCTTCACTCAGAACGATGAAAGTGGTGAAGCCTTCTCCAGGGTGTATCCTTTGGCTGGCACTACACGTGCGCCACACCCTGCTTCAACTGAAGCCACTGATAGTGCAACTGCTTCAAGACCCAAGAAGCGCGCTCGTGTTCTCAATGACCGAGAGCTTCTTGTGGCCCTTCATCAAAAACAAGATAGGCATCACGACTGGCTAAAGCGTCAGATGAAAAGCCTCTTGGTGGATGTTAATCGTCTTCGAAATCTTGCCACCAAGAATGCTTTCGTCACTCATGAAACCTGTCGTCGTACATGGAAAGGGCTCTCAATGATGTGTACTGAAGCTGAACTTGAAGAGGATGGCTTCACTGAGCACTTCAACTTTGACACCACACCTCCTAGAAGGGCTGTGATGCGCAACACACCATCACATGAAGACTCCGAGTTTTCTTCATCTGCTGCCACAGTCACTGCCAGAATCATTGATGAAGAAGACGATGCTACATCACCGCCACCTGCTTCAGCACCTCCAAGCTCTTCTGCACCGCCAAACACCTCCAACGACCCTGATGCTCCTGAGAACGAGTAGACACTCTATGGCTTAGAAGCAATAAGTCTCAGTGCAGCATCTAAATTTTTTGGCTTTGAAGCCTTAGCAAACAGTCTTGCAGGTGGACAATAGTACTCATAAGAATAAGCAGAATAATTTTTGGTCATATGAACATGATGGTTTGATGAACCGCTCTCATATTCATATGCCTGAGTATGGCTTCCCCGCAAAACATTTGCGTTAGTGTGACTCAGGTGAGTCCTCTGTTTGTATGAAGCCTTTGGACCGTATGAAGCCTTTGGTCTGAGGTTTGTCTTCTTCAAGTGAGGTGTCATGAAGACATTCATAGGAAGATTTTCCAGACACATTTTCGGAGCCCAGATCTTCTTCATAGGCGGTCCATTCCTGCAGTTAGTACCAATGTACCTGGGAAACACTTCACCATTCTGATTCTTAAATAGTTTATAGTTTGCATCAAAGGATTCATCAATAATAATGGGGTTAGCACAAGTGAAGCCATATAAATTGGATGGATCTGCTGAAGGTTCCTTTGCAGCAACCCATGTGGTTTTGGGGTACTGCTCAGGTTTCCAGTAAGAGCCATCTACATTTATTTTCCTTACGAACCCAACACCCTCCATCCTAGGGTTTCGGTTCAGAATCTGCTTCTTGAGGACATCACATAATGTCTGATGTCCTTTAAGACTTTTGTACATCCCTGTTTCAAGCAATGTCTTCAACCTAGCATTCTCATCAGCAATAGCAGTGGTATCCTCAGCAGAGGGGTTAGTTACCACATCAACAGTTCAAGATATTGCAACAGAAGTAGCAGTGGAACATTCAGCAACAGAAGTAGCATTGTCACGCTCAATGCATTTAAGACATGGTGGTTCAAATCCTTCCTGAGCGGAACTAATCTGTTCGGCGCGAAGTGACTCGTTTTCCTTTTGAAGATCTTCATGAGCCGCTCTCAGTTTCTCAAGTTCTTGCTTCCTTTGAAGATAATCATAGGAAAGCTTTTCATGAGTTGTTGAGAGAGTATCAAGACGATCTTCAAGTTCCTGATACTTAATGTGAAGATTTTTATGTGTTCAATTAAGGATTCAGATCGAGTCATTTCAGCACCCAACAGATCATCGCTTCTGTCTAACAGTTTTTGAATATGTTCCATGGCCTTTTGTTGTTCAGTTGCAATTTTAGCAAGTGTTTTGTAACTGGGTTTTGAATCACAATCAGAGTCATCGTCACTAGATGTTTGATAGCGACTAGTGCGTGTGTTTACCTTGGCACCGCGTGCCATGAAGCAGTAGGTAGGAGTGGAGTCGTTCTTGTTATTTGCATCGGTGTCGGTGATGAAGTCATTGTCTTCAGTGTTGAAGATGGACTTGGTGACCTATGCTGTAGCCAGACTCGCAACGCCAGAATCAGACTCCTCCTCAGACTCCACCTCTGCCTCCTCAGAAGCGGACTCTTCGTCTGAATCCATTTCCTTGCCAACAAATGCACGTGCCTTGCCAGATGAGCTCTTCTTGTGTGATGAAGACTTTGAGGAAGACTTGGAAGAAGACTTTGAGTATTTCTTCTTCTTCTTGTCGTCAGAGTCATATTCCTTGCTCTTCTTGTAAGTGCATCTAGTGCCACCCCTAGTTGGTTTTGGAGTATTGACGACAAACCTAGTTCAGGGACTAATGTGTTTGTGAGAATTGCAGGATAACACAGGTAGAAGTCCCTCATTGATTCGGTTTTACTATCAGAGATGACCCCTAAAAATGTATGAAGACATTGAAGCCAAAGGTGGTATATGAAGATATTCACATTGAAGACTATGACAAAAGAAGACACGTTATGAAGCCTATGGAGCTCGAAGACTTAGATCTTTCGTAGTTCTTTTTCTTTTGTGTTGAGTCATAGGAACCACCGTACTGTTAAGTGGGGTCTAGGAGAACCAGTCAGAATGACTAAAGTGATGCCTAAACCAAAAACCTATGTCTTCGAGTGAACACAATGAGAGCGAATCTTGTCCAGAGCTGGACAAGTCAGCTTTGCTTGTAGCCCAAGTAAAGTTGCCATGAGAGTTTGAAATCTGACCGTTGCGACACGTGTCAGTTCCTTAGTGACCCAGGGTCATTTCGGACAAATCAGGTCGGGTTGCCAAGTGGCTATAAATAGCCCACCCCCTACAACCATAAACGGTTGGCTGCTCAGATTTCAGTGCACGGCTTTTGTCGTTTGAGAGCAACCCACCTCGAAGCCTTTGAGAGAAAATTCCTAGCGAGGAGAAAAGCCCTAACCACCCAGAGCTAGAGAACATTGGGCATCACTTAAGTCTTCTTGTCTGTGTGATCTGAATACTTATTACACTTGAGGACTGTGAATCCTCCAGACGGTTAGGCGTCGTGTTCAGAGCATCCAAGAGACATTGTGGATTGCCAGTGAACGAAGTCTGTGAAGGTTTGGGAGTCTACCTTGAAGACTTACCAGAGTGATTGGGCAAGGACTATGTGACCTTAGCTCAAGGAGAATACGGTGAGGACTTGGTGTCCTGAGCTGCGTGTTCAGGACTGGGTGTCCGGGACTGTGTGTCCTAAGGTTTAAATACCTAGACGCTCCAACCAGACGTACAGTTGTCACAGCAACTGGAACTGGTCCAACACATCATTGTCTTCAACGAGTCACTGGTTTCATCTTCACTTCCTTTTTCTTACTGTTACTCATTGTGAAGCCATTGCATGCTTGCTCTATCTTTTGTCTTCACAACGTGACTGTATGATCTGTTTGGCTTCATAACTTCTTCCCACCTGATCCTTATTACACTGCAGCTGTTTGTCATTGAGCTTTCACTTTATTGAATACTTGACCATGGCTGGCCTAGTGTAATCTAACTTCCGCTGGATAGTAATAGGCATAATCTTCGCTGTTTGTCTTCATAACTCCCACGTTTGGAAGACTTTCATAAAAATCGCCTATTCACCCCCCCCTCTAGTCAATATAACGCACTTTCACTTCTTCTTCCTTCTGTTCTCATTGTCCCACTGTGGGCACTCAGAGATGAAGTGTCCAGTTTTCTTGCACTTGTGACATGTTTTCTTCTTGTAGTCATGAGCAGAAGCTTCATCATTCCTTGAGCTTGATCATGAAGATTTTCTGAAGCCTTTCTTCTTGGTGAATTTTTGGAACTTCTTCACTAGCATTGCAAGTTCCCTTCCAATGTCTTCAGGATCATCAGAACTGCTGTCAGATTCTTCTTCAGATGAGGAAACAGCTTTTGCTTTCAAGGCACGAGTTCGCCCATAGTTTGGACCATAGATATCTCTTTTCTCAGAAAGCTGAAACTCATGTGTGTTGAGCCTCTCAAGTATGTCAGACGGATCGAGTGTCTTGAAATCAGGACGTTCTTGAATCATCAGGGCTAGGATGTCAAACAAACTATCAAGTGATCTCAGCAGCGTCTTGACGATTTCATGTTTGGTGATCTCAGTGGCGCCGAGGGCTTGAAGCTCATTTGTGATGTCAGTGAGCCAGTCAAATGTGTGCTGGACATTCTCATTGTCATTTCGCTTGAAGCGGTTGAAGAGGTTGCGAAGAACACTGATTCTCTGATCTCTCTGGGTTGAGATGCCTTCATTGACCTTGGAGAGCCAGTCCCAGACCAGCTTGGATGTCTTCAAGGCACTCACACGGCCATACTGTCCTTTTGTCAGATGACCACAGATGATATTTTTGGCAGTAGAGTCCAGTTGAGTGAACTTCTTGACATCAGCAGCAGTGACACCTTCTCCAGCCTTGGGAACGCCGTTCTCGATGACATACCATAGGTCGACGTCAATGGCTTCAAGATGCATGCGCATCTTATTCTTCCAGTAGGGATATTCAGTTCCATCGAAGACGGGGCACGCAGCAGAGACTTTGATTATCCCTGCAGTTGACATAGCTAAAACTCCAGGTGGTTAAACCGAATCACACAGAACAAGGGAGCACCTTGCTCTGATACCAATTGAAAGTGCATTATATCGACTAGAGGGGGGTGAATAGGTGATTTTTATGAAAGTCTTCAAAACGTGGGAGTTATGAAGACAGACAGTGAAGATATGCCTATTACTATGCAGCGGAAGTTAGATTACACCAGGGTAGCCATGGTCAAGTATTCAATAGAGTGAAAGCACAATGACAAATAGCTGCAGTGTAATAAGGATCAGGTAGGAAGAAGTTATGAAGCCAAACAGATCATACATTCACGTTGTGAAGTCAAAAGGTAGAGCAAGCATGCAATGGCTTCACAATGAGTAACAGTAAGAAAAGGGAAGTGAAGATGAAACCAATGACTCGTTGAAGACAATGATGTGTTGGACCAGTTCCAGTTGCTGTGACAACTGTACGTCTGGTTGGAGCGGCTAGGTATTTAAACCTTAGGCCACACAGTCCCGGACACCCAGTCCTGAACACGCAGCTCAGGACACCAAGTCCTCACCGTATTCTCCTTGAGCTAAGGTCACATAGTCCTCGTCCAATCACTTTGGTCAGTCTTCAAGGTAGACTCCCAAACCTTCACAGACTTCGTTCACTGGCAATCCACAATGTCTCTTGGATGCTCTGAACGCGACGCCTAACCGTCTAGGGATGCATAGTCCTCAAGTGTAATAAGTCTTCAGATCACACAGACAAGAAGACTTAAGTGATGCCCAATGTTCTCTGGCTCTGGGTGGTTAGGGCTTTTCTCCTCGCTAGGAATTTTCTCTCAAAGGCTTCGAGGTGGGTTGCTCTCAAACGACAAAAGCCGTGCACTGAAATCTGAGCAGCCAACCGTTTATGGTTGTAGGGGGTGGGCTATTTATAGCCACTTGGCAACCCGACCTGATTTGTCCGAAATGACCCTGGGTCACTAAGGAACTGACACGTGTCTCAACGGTCAGATTTCAAACTCCCATGGCAACTTTACTTGGGCTACAAGCAAAGCTGACTTGTCCGGCTCTGGACAAGATTCGCTCTCATTGTCTTCACTCGAAGACATAGGTTTTTGGTTTAGGCATCACTTCAGTCATTCTGACTGGTTCTCCTGGACCCCACTTATCAGTACGGTGGTTCCTATGACTCAACACAAAAGAAAAAGAACTACGAAAGATCTAAGTCTTCGAGCTCCATAGGCTTCATAACGTGTCTTCTTTTTTCATAGTCTTCAATGTGAATATCTTCATATACCACCTTTGGCTTCAATGTCTTCATACATTTTTAGGGGTCATCTCTGGTAGTAAAACCGAATGAATGAGGGACTTCTACCTGTGTTATCCTGCAATTCTCACAAACACATTAGTCTCTCAACTAGGTTTGTCGTCAATACTCCAAAACCAACTAGGGGTGGCACTAGATGCACTTACACTCCCGCGGGGCGTGGCTCGGTGAGGAGGAAAAGGGGGTCGAGGCGGAGCCTCTGAGCGCATCGACGAGGTAAGGGAGTGGCTGTGGCCACGGCGGTGCTCGGCGGCGGCGACGGCTACGCTCGGTCGCCGCGCGTATGAGAAACGGAGGAGGGGGAGGAGCGAGGGAGAGTGCGAGGGGGTTCCAGGGGGTCTGCGTGGCAACGCTAGAGGCGTCCAGGCCGTCGAAGAGGTAGGCGAGCAGGGTGGAGGTGGCGCGTGCGTGCACCGTGCCCAGCTTCTCCTCTGCCTACTGGCAAGAGGTAGAAGACGAGGCTGCCCCTGGTGGGCTGGCTAGCTGGGCTGCGACAGGTAAGCCAGGTGAGTCTCTGCTCTTTGCTTTCTGTTTTTCTATTTTCTCCAACTTCTGAGCTTTATTAAAAATACCAAAACGTTTTAAAAAATCCTGAACATAATTGCGGGCTCTGTTTGGATTATTCCTAACAACCGTTGCTTAAGTTCGGAATTAATTGAGCACTTACAATAATATATAGCATTTAAATGCCCAATTGCAAATGCAATAAGATTTAATTCAAAAATCCAGAATGGCCTAGAAATGTGTGCGTGACTTTTGGCAGAGGTTTTCACCTTTAACAAGATCATGAACTTTTCTAAAGGGCATTTGGGATTATTGAAAATATTTTTATTGAACCTAGTTGAATTCATTTCGTGCTAGGGTTTCAACAATCCCCATTTCAAGTTTCTTTGGAATTTAAACATGATGGCATGATGAACAAGCAAAGTCAAGAAAGGGCTGAACTGGGGCTGTGACACCCTCATTTGGCGCCCTTGCGGGGCCCCTCCCCTAGCCTCGAATCAATTGGCACTGGTGCTTTCACAACCTGGGCTTGGAGCCCCCAGTTCATCAGCGGCGATGAGCATGGAAATTGATGGAGAGCTCCAATGCATATTGGCATCGCTGTACCTAGGGGGTCGAAGAAGCAGATGACTCTGTTGCCATCGCCATGACTTATCTTCCATGGAGTCCTTTGCGGTCGGCATTAAAGAGATGCGGGATCGGCACAGCCAAAAATGGAAACCTCTCAAGGAGTAGCGCAAGTCCGCCAACCAGGTGGACCAGAAGCTGAGGGACAAAGGAATCGAGCTGCGTGAAAGGCACGACAAGAAATTCCAGGTCCTCATGAGGAAGCAGGAGATGATCTTAATGACGAGGGAGGATGTTCTTGGCCAAGAAACTCGCCTGGCAGAGCGCAAGGCACTCCTGGATGCCAAGGAGAAGGATATCTCTTCCTGGGAAGAGAAACTCGAAACCACCCTCCGCGCCAAGGACGAAGAACAGGAAGCCCTCGTATAGCAGCACACCAAGGAGCAAGAGGACAAGCACAAAGCCTCCCTGTATGCACTCACTTATGACTCTGGAGCCCAACTGAAGAAACTTGTCGATGACTAAGGGAGTCCTGGATTAGGGGGTCTCCGGATAGCTGGACTGTTGGACTATGAAGATACAAGATTGAAGACTTCGTCTCGTGTCTGGATGGGACTCTACTTGGCGTGGAAGGCAAGCTTAGAGAATATGGATATGTATATCTCCTCCTTTGTAACCGACCTTGTGTAAACCTAGCCCCCTCCGGTGTCTATATAAACCGGAGGGTTTTAGTCCGTAGGACAACATACAATCATACCATAGGCTAGCTTCTAGGGTTTAGCCTCTCTGATCTCGTGGTAGATCTACTCTTGTACTACCCATATCATTAATATTAATCAAGCAGGACGTAGGGTGTTACCTCCATCAAGAGGGCCCAAACCTGGGTAAAACATCATGTTCCCTGCCTCCTGTTACCATCTGCCTTAGACGCACAGTTCGGGATCCCCTACCCGAGATCCGCCGGTTTTGACACCGACATTGGTGCTTTCATTGAGGGTTACTCTGTGTCGTCGCCAGAAGGAAGGATGTCTCCTCTTGTCTTTAGAGAAGGTACTACTGCTGGAGGAGCTTTGGCTGTCGGCCAAACTCTCCGGCTAGGCGGTTTCATCATGACCTCCCGACCGGCCGCCGCGCCGACGATGACTTCTCGGGTCATCGAAAACAACCTCCACGACAAATCGGCACTCGCCGAACAGATGGATCCAATGGATCTCACCTCCTTAAACGAGCTCTTGGATCGCATCGCCGCCTTGGGAGTCGCTAAGGACTATGATCGGATTGGGCTTAAACCCGATCAAAGGGAGATTTACTCTCCACCGGTCACCCATCATATTGAAGTGGTGGAGGAACAATGCGGCGACCTTTCCTCTATCTTGAGGACCAGCTATGTCTGAATTCCCGAGCTCTCCGAGCTGAACGGCCTCTCTCGGGAGGACAACATCCAATCCCTGAACTTAGAGTCAGGCAGCGGGCGAGGATTATCGGGTAACATCCCGGAACCGGAACTTCCAAAATTGGAAACTCCTCGGCCCCTGGATCCCAGATCGGGTAAGGGTTCAGATTCAATTCCACCCACCCACCCAAACATAAGTGATCTTTCCCACATTAGGCAAGAGCCCCAGGAAACAGTACATCACTATTGGGCCAGATTCCTCCTTGCGATGAACAAGGTTAAGGACTGTCGCGTGGAAGACGCAATCCTATTTTTCTGCAATAATTGCACGACAAGGGAATCCTTAACGCCATAAATCGCCGTGAGATAACACGCTTTGCTGACTTGGCGTCCATAGTACGAAAGTACTGTGCGATGGAAAGTGCCTGGAAAACCGAAACAAACTTTTTGGATAATCCAACCCTGAATACAAACCCAGTCCGAAATAAAAGGGTGCATTATCACAATACACCTGGGTCAACTACCAAAAAGCAAAAGCCCTCTACAGGGCATGGAACCGTACTGGAGGGATGGCTCAACGGACCCTACAAAATTCATAGTACAACGGATATAATACCAACGCACAGCCTTAGAATTGTTGGATACTCCGGCAGGTGGCCAAAAGTGGTGAGGATCTTCTTATCCCAAATACCACAGAGCACCATCCCGTGGATAACAATACAGTGTTAACAACGTTAACAGTGTTTGAGACCTTCGCGTCAAATAATAGGCGCAAGCGAATACTCTGCAGCATGGCCAAAATCTGCCACATAGCAGCAATAAATCCACGGAGTGACACGGCTATTACCTTCAATGCCAGTGACGAACCTAAATTCCGAATAGCCCGAGCACCAGCCACACTGGTCGTCAGTCCAATCGTGGATGGCTTTCGACTCACCAAAGTACTCCTGGACGGCGGCGGCGGATTAAACCTCATCTATGAGGAAACTCTTCAAAAGATGGAAATAGACTGGAACTGCATTGAGCAAAGTGGCACAACCTTTAGAGGAATCATCCCCAGTCGGGAAGCATGCTGTGCTGGGAAAATCAGACTAGATGTGGTATTCGGCATGCCGGATAATTACAGGTCCGAAGAAATTACATTCCAAGTGGCCCCGTTCAGTAGTGGTTATCACGCTCTTTTAGGACCGGAGGCGTTCACAATCTTACAAGCCGTACCCCATTACGGATACATGAAGCTCAAAATGCCCGGGCCCAACGGAATCATCACTCTCGCCAGTGATCCGGACACAACACTCCGCGCTAAAAACAAAACAGCCGCACTGGCCCTCGAGGCATTATCCAAAGCCCTCTTGGCTGAGGAATTAACCACGCTACGCTCCATAGTAGACAGGGACGACGTGATACTCGACAAGAGATCCAAGTCCACCTCTTTTAAACCAGCGGATGAAATAGTCAAATTCCAAGTCCACCCAACAGACCCTACAAAAACAGCCTCCATCAGGGCATAGTTAAACCCCACCGTGTGTCGGTGTACAAAAAGAGGGGTACACTTTTTATACCCCTATAACTGTGCACGGGTAGTCTGAGCCACGGGCACCACCACACCAAGCAAGGCAAGGGAGGTGAGCCAGGGTAAGACCGAAGCTCAAGAGAACTAGAACAACGCCAAGGCCAAGACCACAAAGAGCAAAGGGGACGAAGCTGACTCCCCCGGCAAGATCCTTGCCGGGATATAGTTCTAGCAGCCCCGGCAAGACCCTTGCCGCGGCGACTCATCCCGCGCCTACGGAGCAAATCACCCTTGAGTCCACTGCCCCCAAAGGGAAAGGATTTGGAGACATCCCCGTGGTGGCATGCAGATCTTTGTGAAGACATTCAAGATCAGATACGCACTAAGGAGACAACAACCCTTGGCGGGATCCCAGCCGAGGAAGACCACAAGGCCCCCGGCAAGCGCCTTGCCGTGGATGAGAGCAGGCGCCTCGGCAAGATCCTTGCTGGGGCCCCGGCAAGGCCCTTGCCGAGGACACCCGCAGGGCCACCATCAGGCCCACGCCGACTAAACCTCCACCACTGCATGCATGCAGCTGCCGACCCAACCAGCTGGGCAGGCACCAGCGTGGCGGCGTGTAGATCTTCGTGAATACCCACCATTGCGCCACCTCAGCTGCCTGCCTACATGCCATCTCTGGCATCGCTGGCCAGGGCGCGTGTCGACACAAGAAGGAGCAGCGACGGACGAGACAGATCTTTCCCCTGTCCCCGATAAAGCAAGGACACCTAAGCAAGACGCATTAAATGTGCCTTGTCATGTAATGCGAGGAATAACCTCGCATCACTGTACCCTTCCCACCTCCTATGTGCCACTGTGGCAACCCCTTTTTCTATAAAAGGAGGCCCGAGGTGACCAGAGGAAGGATTCGGCTTTTTGGAGCTCCTCACGCCCCATAGCTAGCTCAAGAACACAGATATACAATCCACCAAAGCAGGAGTACGGTTTTACGCATCCTCGTGGTCTGAACCTGGATAAACGAACCGTGTGCTATCTGTTTGATCCGCTCTTCTCACGACCCCGCGCCCCGCAAACCACAGTAGGGATTCTTGTGATCCCATAGGTGTCATTCCCACCGACATCTTTGGCGTGCCAGGTAGGGGGCGCAGTTGTGAGAATCGGCTCTAGCAATCAGCCCAGCACTCCTTCATCTTCGTGGCTCTTGGAGAGGGAAGGAGGTCGGAAGATCAGCGCTCGAGCGACTACAAACAGAAGCTAAGTTACATTGGACCCCGGATATTTCCATTCTATTATATAAAGTTATTATCCTTGGAGCTGTCATTCTTTGTACAAAAAGAAACATGTACGCAAATGGGGCCTTCCCCGATCGGCAATGCCTTTGTTCTGTTTCGAGTCCGCTCAACAGTTCAAATGGCTGCGTTGAAAACGGTAGGGTAGCCTTCCACAATTGGCAAGGCTCTCGACTCTGACTCGAGTCAAACTCGACAGTTCGAGTGGCTGCGTCAAAGGTGGTACGGTGGCTCACCCAGCATGCATATTCCCAAAAGTACTGCAAAGTTATATTACATCACATCATTGCTGCGGTTCTAACTAAAGATGAAATTTGTCTTGGTCGTGAACCTGCAGCGACCGTGAAGAACAGGATGCCTAATCCCGGCGCTGGCCTTCCACCCTCTTGATTTCGTCGATGCTGATGATGACATGCTTGATGCGCTCCTTGAGCACCGTGAGGTCAGTACCATCCGGCAAGATATCCATCGCGGCATCGAAGTCGAGGTCGGGATTCTAGTACGCCATCTTGGTGAGGACCTTGGTCATGACCCCCCGACAAAGTCGCAGGGCTTCCCCGGCCAACGTGGCTGCTCAGTTGGAGTGAAGATAAGCCAAGGCTCCAAGGACGCCCTCGAAGAACTGGGTCAGCTTGGTGTTGACGGTCCCGCTGCACTCAGGGGCGTACCTCACGTTTGGCATCCCCATGGTGGCCAACTGCGAGGTGACCCTGCCGGCGACGTCCTCCAGACGGCTGATCCATCTGTTCTCGCCCGCCACATATTCCTGGTGGGAGGCGGCCTCGTTTGCCCGCAGCTGCTTCTCTTACTCTAGACTCCTGGTCAAGTTCTCCTCCCGAGCCCTGCTCTCCGACAACATCTTCTCGAGATCCTCCATCTTCAGCTTGAGATCTCTGACGGAGTTTTGCACTTCGGAGAGCTCCCCAGTCCTGCTGATGACCGCTCCTTGCGCCTCCGCCAAGGCACTGTTGAGCGTGCTCTTCTCGTTGGACAGCTTGAGGGCCTGCTCCTTCAGCTCATCCCGCTCCACCTCCAACTCCCTTACTTTGTCGGCATGGGCCAGAGCCTGGGCATCGAGTGCCTCCTTGTGCCTCTGCTCCATCTCGCGAGTCCGCCGCACGACAAGGGCCTCGAGCTCCTCATCCTTGCCACGGAGCGCTGCGGCAAGCTTCGCCTCACACACGGTCAGGTCCTCTTCCTGGGAATCCAGTGCGGATTGATGCTGGTTCCGGACAGCCTCGGCCGCGGCAGCCAAGTTCGCCGCCTTTTCCTGGGCCTTCTCGATGTCAGCCATCTTCATGGTGAGCTTGACATTGCGCATGGCCAATTCCTCCTGAAAGGCCCTCTGCTCCTCGCGAGTCTGGTGGAACCAGGTCTGCGTCTCAGCAATGCGCGCCTTGAAATCCACCTCCGCCTGGTCCACCGTTTCCATCCCGGACATAACCTTGTCCAGACGGACACGGTAGAGCGCCTGGAGTTTTCGGAAGTTGGCCCCCATAGCGCGGAAAAGCTGCTCTTCTGGAGAACCATCACAGCCAACGCCCAACTCATCGAGAACCTCAAGCCCGGTGGCGGCAAGCACCTCGCCATCAAAGACTTCCCCTTCGGCGGGCGCTCGGGAACTTGACGCCCCTGGGAGATGGACGAAAAGATCATCGCCCACCTTCAAATATCTGCCGGGGCCCGAGGTTGAGGAGGAGGGAGGCTGATCATCAACCACCTCTTCCTCGGCAGTGGCCTTGCCGGCTTCCCCGGCAGGCCCACCGTTGGCGCCCTCGGCAGAAGCCTCACCGGTCGCATTGGCGGCCCCCGCAGCGGTGTCCTCGGCAGCATCCTAGGCGGCCAAGAAGTTTAGAGGACTGAGGAAGGGGGATGGTGAAGCAACGATGGCGGGCGACGGCGGAAGCTTAGGAAGGAAGGAAGAGAGGAAACGACGGCTCTGAGATTGGAAAAGGCCCGAGGAAAGAGGAGAAAGTGAGCAGCACGCCCGCGGTTATTCCTTTTTTATGGTGGAAAACACGGGCCGCCTCCTTTCACATTAACTGTGGTGTGATGCATGCCTGCGGGAACCAACCCCACGCATGCTGCCCACGTCACACGCACCTCCCCACGCCGTGCCACGCGCGTGAGTGGTGGGAAGCGTAGCGCGCGAAGAACCTTACCGCGGTAAAAACCGCCCCGCCTGCCCGCGCACCATTTTTGGGCCTAGCCCAACAACGCGTTGCGCTTATGTGTGGCCCAGGCCCGGGGGCTCCTGTCGGTGTACAAAAAGAGGGGTACACATTTTGTACCCCTATAACTATGCACGGGCAGTCTGAGCCACGGGCACCACCACACCAAGCAAGGTAAGGGAGGTGAGCCAGGGTAAGACCGAAGCTCAAGAGAACTAGAACGACGCCAAGGCCAAGACCATGAAGAGCAAAGGGGACGAAGCGGACTCCCCTGGCAAGATCCTTGCCGGGAGATAGTTCTAGCAGCCCCGGCAAGACCCTTGCCGCGGCGACTCGTCCCGCGCCTACGGAGCAAATCACCCTTGAGTCCACTGCCCCCAAAGGGCAAGGATTGGTAGACATCCCCGTGGCGGCATGCAGATCTTTGTGAAGACATTCAAGATCAGATACGCACTAAGGAGACGACAACCCTTGGCGGGATCCCAGCCGAGGAAGATCACAAGGCCCTCGGCAAGCGCCTTGCCGGGGATGACAACGGGCGCCTCGGCAAGTCCCTTGTCGGGCCCCCGGCAAGGCCCTTGCCGAGGACACCCGCAGGGCCACCATCAGGCCCATGCCGAGTAAACCTCCACCACCGCATGCATGCAGCTGCCGACCCAACCAGCTGGGCAGACACCTGCGTCGCGGCATGCAGATCTTCGTGAAGACCCACCATTGCGCCACCTCAGCTGCCTGCCTACCTACATGGCATCTCAGGCATTGCTGGCCAGGGCACGTGTCGACACAAGAAGGAGCAGTGACGGACGAGACAAATCTCTCCCCCATCCCCGATAAATCAAGGACACCTAAGCAAGACGCATAAAATGCACCTTGTCATGTAATGCGAGGGATAACCTCACATCACTGTACCCTTTCCACCTCCTGTGTGCCACTATGGCAACCCCTTTTTCTATAAAAGGAGGCCTGAGGCGACCAGAGGAAGGATTCGGCCTTTTGGAGCTCCTCACGCCCCATAGCTAGCTCAAGAACACAAATATACAATCCACCAGAGCAGGAGTAGGGTTTTACGCATCCTTGCGGCCCGAACCAGGATAAACAAACCGTGTGCTATCTGTTTGATCCGCTCTTCTCACGACCACGCGCCCTGCTAACCACAGTAGGGATTCTTGTGATCCCATAGGTGTCGTTCCAACCGACACCGTGGACGCCGCACTACGAGAGTTCCTGCGCGAGAACTGGGACATATTCGTCTGGCGTCCCTCAGACATGCTAGGAATCCCACGCAGGTTGGCCGAGCATAGCCTCAATATCTTAAATGGATTCAAGCCGGTCAAGCAAGCTCTTCGGCGTTTCTCCGAACCTAAGAGACAGGCCATGCGAGAGGAACTAGCCAAGTTATTGGAGGCCGGATTCATCAGAGAAATAAAACACCCGGATTGGCTAGCAAACCTGGTGATGGTACCAAAGAAGGACAAATCCTGGCGCCTTTGTGTCGATTTCAAATACCTCAATAAAGCTTGCCCAAAGGATCCCTTCCCCCTCCCACGCATCGATCAAATCATTGATGCTACCGCAGGACACGAGTCATTGTGTTTCCTTGACGCATACTCTGGTTACCACCAAATCAAGATGGCGGAGTCCGACCAAGCCGCAACGGCATTCATCACACCATACGGTACCTTCTGTTTTAACACAATGCCTTTTGGGCTCAAAAACGCCGGCGCAACATATCAGTGCATGATTCAGACATGTCTGGAAAAACAAATTGGCAAACAGTAGAAGCATACGTAGACGATGTGGTCGCCAAAACCAAACACGTCGACTCTTTGATAGACGACTTGAGGCTCACATTCGACAACCTCCGAACATACGACATCAAGCTCAATCCGTAAAAATGCGTTTTCGGCGTACCAGCCGGAAAGCTCCTGAGTTTCATTGTCTCTAGTAGAGGTATTGAAGATAATCCGGCCAAAATCCGAGCTTCGTCATAGTTGGCTACTCCAACAGACCTCAAACAAATCCAGAAGTTAACTGGATGCGTGGCGGCTCTAAGCCTCTTTATCTCCCGCTTAGGAGAAAAGGCTTTACCCCTTTATCGCCTCCTTCGGCGCACCGAACACTTCGTGGACGGACGCGGCCACAGCTGGATTGGAAGAAATAAAGGCCGTCTTGGCAACCAACCCAATCCTGGCTGCGCCAAACATCGGCGAACCAATGTTGTTGTACATTGCGGCAACTCATCAAGTTGTAAGCGTGGTGCTCGTTGTCGAACGGGAAGCGGACGGACATAAATTCCCTCTTCAGAAGCCGGTATACTATGTATCCACTGTCCTCACTCCATGGAAATCACGGTACCCGCATTACCAAAAGATAGCATATGCGGTATTCATGGCATCACGGAAGCTGTGACACTACTTTCAAGAGTGTTCGATTACAATAGCATCGGAAGGGCCACTTAATGATATTATAAACAACCGCAACGCTATGGGCCGGATTGCCAAATGGGCCATTGAGATCCTCCCGTTCGACATAACACACAAACCTCGATGAGCCATCAAGTCGCAAGTATTGGCCGACTTCGTCGCCGAATGGTCGGAGGCCGAACTCCTTAAAGAGTATGGCGCATACTCCAATTGGATCATGCACTTCGACGGTTCTAAAATGTTGGCTGGTCTAGGGGCTGGCGTCGTCCTGACGTCCCCAACCGGAGATACCGTTCAGTATGTATTGCAAATATTGTATACAGACTCCAACAATGCAGCCGAATACGAAGCTCTGTTGCATGGTCTTCGGATGGTAGTCTCCATGGGCATTCAACGCCTAGAGGTGCGCAGGGATTCAAACCTTGCAATATCCCAAATAAATGGAGACTTTTACGTCAAGGATCCGAAAATGGTGGCCTATCGAAACGCCGTCCTAAAAATGTCAGCTCGGTTCGAGGGACTCGAATTTCACCATGTGGCTCGGGAAAACAGTCAGGCGGCGGATATCCTCACCCACATCGGTGCAAAATGTGATGCGGTCCCCCCAACATATTTTTGGAAAGGCTGTTCAAGCCATCCGTAGTATGGGAAGGGGACACCGGTAACAAGAGTCCGGACCCGACAAAAATACCCGATACCGAACTCTCTGACACAATCGGAGGCTCCGCCACCGAAATAACACCTTCAGCCCACGAAATAATGGCCATTATTGCCCCGTGGACAGAACCATTCCTGGCCTACCTAACTAGGTAGGAACTTCTAGAGGACCAAAATGAGCCACACTGCATAGTGCGGCGATCCAAGGCTTACATGGGTCCATGAGGGAGAATTGTACAAAAAAGCACTACCGGAGTCCTTCAAAGGTGCATCTCCGAAGAGGAAGGGCGAAATCTTTTGGCAGTAATTCATGCCAGACTCGGCGGTGATCACGCCATAGCCCGGGCTCTTGTAAGAAAGGCCTTCCGTACAGGATTCTATTGGCCAACGGCCCCGGCAGATGCACAGGACTTGGTCCAACGCTGCGCCGGTTGCCAGATCTTTGCAAATCAAAGCCACATGCCACCCACCGCCCTCCAAACAATCCCCATTACATGGCCCTTTGCAGTCAGGGGGCTTGACATGGTTGGGCCCCTTAAAGTAGGAACCCACAAGAAAAAATACTTATTGGTCATGGTGGTTAAATTCACCAAATGGATAGAGGCCAAACCTGTTAAAACAGCCAAATCCGGAACGGTGATAGACTTCACATCCGGGGTTGTACACCATTATGCCGTCCCCCACAGCATCATCACTAATAATGGCACAAAGATCACGGCCGATGAGGTAAAACTCTGGTGCAGCAAAATGGGCATCAAGCTCGATTATGCTTCAGTCTATCACCCACAAACCAACGGTCAAGTCGAGCGAGCCAACGATCTTATAATGTGCGGCATTAAACCCATATTAGTGCGCTCCTTAACGGAGTCTAACACGCATTGGGTAGAGGAGCTCGACTCCGTACTCTGGGGGCTGTGGACCACGCCGAATCGTAGTACCGAATATACACCCTTCTTTATGGTGTACGGTGTAGAGGCAGTCTTGCCCTGTGACATAATTCATGACTCACCTCGAGTGCGCATGTACGAAGAAAGAGAAGCCGAGCTCGATCGGCAGGACAGTTTGGACACCCTGGAGGAGGAGTGCGACGTAGCCAAAGCCCGTTCCGCATTTTATCAGCAACAGGCTCGCAGATACCAAAGCAGAGAAGTATGGGCCAAAACTTATAACATTGGCGAACTAGTTCTACGCCTGCCGGATAAGAAAAAGAACAAGCTCGAGCCCAAATGGGAAGGTCCCTTCATTATTGACCAAGTTCTGACCGGTGGAGCGTACCAACTGCGGGATGCATCGACTAGTCGACTGGAACCGAACCCATGGAACGCGGCCAGGCTCCGAAGATTCTACGCCTAGCACCGGACTCTATGTTAGTCCCCTTCCTTTGTCCATTTTCTGCCTATAGATTATCTGTCTTGTTTTCTTTCTTTCTTTTATTATTTCTCTAGGCCTGCAAGGGTCACCTTGTGCGTCGCTTGCACATTACAGATGCGCTAGCCGCACTCTTCATACCTGGGGGCTTCTTTCACAGAAGCTTAAATTATTTATCTGGGCCTCATGCCCTACACATGTGTTATACTTCCGCATGTACCTTTTTTCACCATTATATGCATCGACATGACTTAAGTTTTGGCCAAGCTGGGTTGCCTGGCTCTTGTATTTATGCCCTACGTTCCCGTTAATTCGGCTAGGGCATAAGGGGAGCACCTCTGAGATTGTTACTCCTGGGTCAGCCGGATGTGTACCTCAGACTGGGTGAAGCCGAAAGCTAGCGTTCTTAAGGGAATATTCCGTCGGTGAACAAAAAATGATTTTTATTTTCCATATCTGCCCCCAGATGTTTTTCCTGTGTTTCCTATCACAGTCCGGACATGCACTTTAGGGCATGCTTACCCAGGGAAAGGAACCCTTAACGGAACTATTCTCCCTGGAAGTTGTTTCTTAATACCCATGTAATATAACATAACTACTTGGGCACTTGTCTGATAAAGCACTAATGACCCCTATGCCTGGTCTCCACGCATACCCCGGTTCTTATATAACTAAGCGGGTATTCGGATACACTCCGGACTATTGGTCCCGGAGGTTGAAGCGAAAAGGTCCGCAACGACAAATGATCTACAATCTGGCTAGAAGGCATTATACATGTCAGTTTAATTACATAGTCATGCAGACTGACTAAATTCCTCTACTATACCATCCAACAGGCACTCTAGCTTACAATCCTGTTGACAATACTTTGCGGCTAATTCTACCTGCCCATAAACTAAGCTAACGGGGATCTCTTTTCCATCGGGCCCCACTAGTCCGACTTTGGCCATGTGATTTGGGTCTGCCTTGGTATACCGCGTCTTCACCATGGCCCAGGCTTCTCTGGCACCCTGTCGGCAGGCTTATATCTTCCATAATCGAAAGCGCCGCCGTGCTCCCTTGAGCTTCTCCGTAAGCTCGGCAACGCCCTCTGGCAGGGAGACTGACGGCCACAAGGCCTGGGCAACACCCTACATCACATGCCGAACTTGTTCGTGCAGATGTGATAGCTCGGACAGAAGATCACCCACAGACTCGGGCATTTCCTCCGTGGGACGACCCGTCAGCATACCTACAGACATAACGCTGTTAGTCGACTTCTTCGCCGAACTCCTTTAAAAGGATTCGTTCACGCACTTACTGAAAATGCCGCGCCGAAGCCGCTTATTCTCCTTCTCGGAGTCTGCAAGATGGCCACGAACGTCTTTTAGTTCCACGCTCAGCTTAATATTGGCATCTTGGGGATTGTTTTTCTCCCGCCTAACTTCAGTCAGTACGCGTTTGCCAGCCTCTAGCTGTCGCATAACATGCTGGACCTCCAAATTCTCTCCGGATTCATCTGCAACATCTGTTGTTAGATCTGCAGCCATGCCGCACACTATATGGTAACCATGATTCTTTAAAGTAAATGTTACCAACATGAGGCTATTTCTGTTCCTGCAATGCGGCAACAGCGGCCCGTAGTTGGGTCTTGCATTCCTCCAGCTCCTGGGACAGCCTAGTATTGTTCTCTGTAAGAACCTGCACAATAAAGATGATCCTTAAATCAGTTCTGCTAACTGTTTCAAGTCACAGGGGGTACTAATACATATAAATCACCAGATTCACTCACCCGTACATCCTTTACATACTGATCCATGGCTCTAGCTAGGCCATCTTGAGTGGCACAGAGGTACGCCTCTCCAGAATTGAAGGCATCAAATGCCTCTGGTGAGAAACAAGCGTCACGGTGTACGGGCCGGCGGCGCCTATGATTCATGGCGCTTTCCATTTCTGAGTTAGTAGCGGATAATCTATCCGCATCCTCCGTAGGGGGATTATCCAGCACCTGCCCCATATCGGCTTCCGCCTCTATGTCCGGTCGTGGCGCCCGACTGGTGGAGGCGTGATCGGCAACATCGCCGGACATATTCCGGCGAGCGTTTTTTCTATTAAAGAAACACGGGTGTCATACATTTTGAGAAAGCCGACGACCAAGGAGCGGGGGTTTTATACCTTTGCACCAGCGTCTCCGTCCTGACCGCCTTCCTTTTAGGCCTACCCGACCTCGGTGCCTCTGGTTGGCGAGTTGCTGCGGCTCGACAGGGCGTCCCGAATGCCTTCCCTGTAAAAAAATGCCATGTGTATATGGTGGGTGAAGTGTTTAAAAGGGGATCCTAGTTTTGGGAGTTAGGATTTTTGGTTTTTCTTACTTGCAATGCAGGGAGAAGTCCGGGATAGTCGGCCGTAATGGCCACCATGGCATCGTCTCAACTTAACTGATAGAACTGTCGGTCTGTCAGCTCCACAGATATAACCAGATCCTCTTCAAGTCCGGAGTCAAGGGCCCGGTCAGGGTCCTCTGGTTGTGGAGAAGGGCTACAGACCTCCTTTATGGCTTTGCGCAGTTCCTGCCGCAAAGTGGCAAGGCGAATACTTGCGACAAAGAATGTGGGAAAAATGGGAGCAGGGAGATATAACTTACCCAGCTTGGAGGATTGTACATGGAGAATCCATCCTGTGGTTTGATGCGGGTGAACTCCTCTTCCTCACCCTTGAACAGTTCGGACAGAATTTTCGCTAGAGCGGCAGCATTGTTCGGATCCTTACGCCCGCAGCGGGTGGCGTCATCCGCCCCGTTATAACACCACAAGGGGTGCCCACGATATTGGAGTGGCTGCACTCCTCGCATTATGCAAATCAACATAACTTCGATTATTGTCAATCCTGATTGAACCAGTGCCTTGATCCGGTTCATCAGATAGAGGACTTCTCCGTTGTCTTCCGCCTGGGGGCTCTGTGGGCGCCAACTTCGGTGCTTCTTCAGAGGAGCATTGTTGAACTCAGGAAGACCCCGCCGAACAGGGTCCAGAAGAGGAACGTCCTCCATATAAAACCATTCTGAAGGCCAGTCTTCGGACGACTTCTTCGGGGTACCGGACAGGTATCTGGTATCGGCGATGCGCCATATTTCGGCTCCGCCCACTTGATAAAGTGATTTCCTCTGTGTGCGAGGGACAAGGCAAAATAGCCTTTTCCATAGCTCGAAGTGAGCCTCGCAGCCCAGGAACAACTCGCAGAGAGCAACATAGCCGGCGATGTGTAGAATGGAGGCAGGGGTGAGATTGTGTAATTGGAGGCCATAGAACTCCAGGAGCCCGTGGAGAAATGGATGAATTGGAAATCCGAGTCCCCTTAGTAAATAGGGAACAAGGCAAACCCGTTCCCCCATGGAGGTACAGTGAAAGCTCTCCGCTTGCTCCCCGCCATTGTAGGTGGCAAGCCTGGCTCGAACGGTCACCATATACGCCGGAGGGAGAAATCCCTTAGTCTGCAGTTCGACTAATCGAATGTGCCGGACTGAACACCTCTCCCAATCACCGGGCTTAGGGCTATGGGGGCGGGAGGAGGAGCTGCCGAGGTCGGCCATGCTGGAATGGATCTTTCCGAAACACGCTCTCATGGATTCTCGCTGGGGAAGGATGGTTTGGATCAGATCTAAGAATTCCCATCCCTTTAATAGACAATTTATTTATCTGGCTAGGGGGGCGAATGTAAAAATACCCTGGCGCCTCGTATTCATTCGACGCGTGGGAGAAAGCCCTTATTGGGCACAGAAGCCAAGAGGTTCAACATTTATGGAGCCGGACACTGGTTACAAACACATGGAAATTGGAGAAGAACCCGCCTTGCAATGCCGAAGACAATACTGCGCGCCGGACTCATCGTCATTGAAGCTTGGTTCGGGGGCTACTGAGGGAGTCCTGGATTAGGGGGTCTCCGGACAGCCGGACTATATCCTTTGGCCGGACTATTGGACTATGAAGATACAAGATTGAAGACTTCATCTCGTGTCTGGATGGGACTCTACTTGGCGTGGAAGGCAAGCTTAGACAATACGGATATGTATATCTCCTCCTTTGTAACCGACCTTGTGTAACCCTAGCCCCCTCTCGTGTCTATATAAACCGGAGGGTTTTAATCCGTAGGACAACATACAATCATACCATAGGCTAGCTTCTAGGGTTTAGCCTCTCTGATCTCGTGGTTGATCTACTCTTGTACTACCCATATCATCAATATTAATCAAGCAGGACGTATGGTGTCACCTCCATCAAGAGGGCCCGAACCTGGGTAAAACATCGTGTTCCCTGCCTCCTGTTACCATCCGCCTTAGACGCACAGTTCGGGACCACCTACCCGAGATCCGCCGGTTTTGACACCGACAATGACCTTGCCACTATATCCACTGCCAAGATTGATCTCGACCAGCAGGTGGCCAGGCTGACTGAAGAGCTTGCCGGGCGCGCCAAGGAGGTCGCAACTCTCAATGAGGAGGTGCAGAAAGCAGAGATCCTTCTGAAGGATGTACAATCACAGCTTTCCAACAAGAGTCAAGGCATTGAGATAGCCAACGACATCATTGAGGATTTGAAGGACAGGATTGGCACCTTGGAGAACTCGGTGGAATCTGGTGGGGCCCGCGAGAAGCAGCTGGTAATGGACCTGGATACCGCAAGGCATCTTTAGAAGGATGCAGAGGACAAGCTGGCGAACCATTCCGAGCAAGTCGACCTTTGGATCAAGAGCTTCATCGACATCACTGAGCGTCTCAGTGCCCAAACCGCGGTGATGGGCATGGAAGGGATAGTCTTCTCGGTCAGCAGGCAAGAGGTCCCCAGTGTCAAGCTAGGGCTCTTCTTCAATGAGCTCATCGAAAAGTGCCAGTCGCTTTACAAGCGAATCCCGGAAGCTTGCCCGCAATGCCCTTCTCATTGTCCTGAGCAACATTACCTGCCGCCATCCAGATCTCGACCTTGCTGATGGCTTCAGGAAGGCGGCGGAGGGCGCTGATGTTTCTGCTACCAAGGAGAAGGACACCCCTTATGCTGACAGGGTCCTCTCCTTTCCAACTGCTTAATGAGGTCGCCAGGCCCGGCCTTGAGCTATCCTCGCTACTGTGTTGTCGTGTAGCAAAACATGATGCATGTCTTGTGGTTAGACAACGTACTGCTTATGCTTGTGTGGAACTGATGCTTTTCTTAATCTTTAATTGCATGTTTATCCCTTTTTGAGTTCACCCATCAGTGTTTGTATTATTAGTCTCTGTGCATGTTTTGGTTCCCTACCGGTATCATATTTGCATGATTATTGTAAGGGTCGGGCCCTTAATAGACATCTTGCTGAGGATATGTCCCGGCAAGTTCTTCCTTGATAGTCTTTGACGCAGCCACCCATTCTGTGAGCAGGCTCGGAACAGAACGAGGGCGCAAAAAAAGAACTAGCAAGCTGCCATCTCATGAAATATTTCCTCATACGAATACCTCGTTACTCAAGGGATAAACAAATGCGAATTCTAAGTTCATGAGCGAGCCACGATTGCACATACTTAGCTTTCATGCTTGCTCCCTTCCACTCCCTTCAGCTGTGGCCGCTTGCCGCGTCCGCATATTTTGGGAAGGATGGTGTTGTGCTCATTGCTTGTTGGCTCCTGGCGGGCGCCGACAAGAATCATATGTATCTTGCGGGCGGCAGGGCATGATGCGTTGCACAACTGGTTTCTCTCTCCTTCTCTTTATACTTTATCAAACAATCTGGTGGCAGTTGGCACAAAAGTCACGAGAATGCGTACGGCCTTGCCGGAGCATATTTACCGGGGTATCGATCAACAGATTCGCACCAGCGCTCCACTCAGGATTTCCCTAAGCAGGGTAAATTCTGGATCGAGTATCATGCGGGCTCATCGACATCGACGATGCTAGACCCACCGTAACTCAATTGTTGATAAGTAAGAGTTGCAGCGAGAGAAACCTTGTACCCTTGCACTTTGCCCAGTCCTGGGACAGAGCTCGCATAATGACCATGCTGCCTAATCCATTTATGGTAGTCGTGCTGCCATTATTCCTGGCTTCCACTGGCATTGAGGCCGCAGTGGAGAGAGGCGACGGAGATCATACAGGACGGGTAAGGGAGCGACAACGCTCGCTTCCCTCCCTCTCTGTCATTCCCTGTTTTTTCTCGGGCGTCATGGATGATGAAGTTGTCGATGAAGAAAACGATGATGACGACGATGCGTTGTGTACATGCTTGGGTTCGCGCAAGCGCTTCCCCCTACCCGGCGCGCCAAAGTTGTCATGGGAAAACACGGCCACCTATGAGGCCATCGGCCCCTTGTGGTTCGGCTAGGGGGAAGAGCACATTGCACAAAGAGCGGAGGGCATGGCGCAGCACGACAGCAATCAAACAAGTGATTTTTACCTAGGTTTGGGACACCGTGAGGCATAAAACCCTACTCCTGCTTTGGTGGATTGATCCGAGGAACGTGGTGGAGACGAAGTGCTCTAGCCCGATAGGGTTGCCTTGGGGGCGACAGCAGCTGCGCGCGCATCAGTATACAAGGGTCCGAGTCCTTTCTAAGGTTGCCATGGCCCTCCCTTCATAGATTATAGGGTCACCTAACTCTGCAGACAGGATAAGGTGCATTAAATGCATCATTTAGTGTGACATCATGGGGAGCCAGGTAAGCCTTGCCATGTTGTTTAGCTACCTTCTCGCCTACCTACATGACACGTCTCTGGACGATTGTCATTTGTAGGTGATATCCTTAGAAAATGGCTGCCATGTGCCAAATAACATCCAGTTAGTCACTTGAGGGCTCGTCACCGCATTGATCGATGACTTGCATTGCTGTGAGGTGGAGCGGTGGAGCCTTGGCAGGGTACTTCGCCCTCAGCATGGCCGGCAGGCCTGCTGGGCTAGTCTTGAGACTTGTCTTTGGGGCAACCTCGACCTTGCCAGGCTCACCCGCCCAGCAAGGGGGGAGTTTCCTAGGTGATATCGTGCTCCTTTATCTTGACTTGGTATTCCTGATCCGCCCTCTGGTTCCGCAAGAGGGGAGTCTTCCCATGCTTGGCCTTGTCTTGGATGCTGCAATCTTGCTCCTGAGCCAGTTATTTGCTGTATGTGCACAGGTCAGGGGAAATCATACACCCCTATTTGTGTAACCCGACACGGGGACACCGCGGGGAACACAACTGGCTCAAGCGGTGATGTCATCGTTCCCCCCGTGGCCGAAGCAGGAGTGGAAGATGCGGGGGAGGGCGACACCAGCAGCGCCCTGGTTACCATTCTCCGCAAGCCACTGGCGGGGAAAATATCTAGTTCCCACCTCTCCACCTCACTCGAGGGCGTGGCCGCAGCGATGGCGCCTACACTGGCACGAGTCGTGACCCCCTGGTTGTCCCTGCTACGGGTGCAGCTACAGATCACGCACCCTCCCCAGGCCAAGGTCATCAAGACAAAGCACCGAACGGGGTCGCCAAACCCCAGGCGCACACTTCTTGTCATCGTGCTGCCATGACGACTGGGTGGCGGCGGCGAGAGCATGGCGCCACCACTATTGGTGACGGCAGAAGTCGAGCGACGTCGCGTTATGCGTCGTCGTCCATGCAAAGCACTGCCTTGGAAGACATGGCGCGAGCCCAGCTCCTGCTGAGATTCCCGCCAGCGGCCAGTCAAATGGATGAGTGGAGAGCCTCCATTCAAAGCTTGATTCATGTTGCTGAGGCGGGAGGATCCCAGTGGGTGGACCCTCCATGCCTCCCACAAGCAGCGACAACGGCCCTGGCTACTGACAGTGTCGAGGGAACCACGTCGATGGTGTAGTCCCCACCACGGCAGTCAGTGCAAGGGCTGCAGCCAAAACCATGCGATCAAGGGCCCGATGAGGCATCGATGGCTTCGTCTGATCCTCGAGCGCGTCAAGATCATCGACAAGTCCAAGAAAATAGGCATAGGGAAGACGCACGTGTCACCATAGAACGACGCTTCGAAACCCGCCGCCAGTCTGACAGGTCCAATGCCCCCCACATTGGCGAACCCGCGCCCAGTGAAGGCAGATACTTTCCCTTCGAGGATCGGTGCCCTGCCTTCACTCGCGAGCTGCGGCAAGTTTGTTGGTCATCTGCCCGCGCTATCAAGCCAGAGATACTAGAAAAGTATGATGGAAGGTTGAACCCGGTAGAGTTCTTGAGCATTTACACCATTGTTGTTCAAGCCACCGAAGGAAGAGAGGATAAGGTGTTCGCCAATTACTTCCCTTTGGCCCTCAAGCCAAATGTGAGGTCATGGCCGATGCACCTTCCAGAGAATTCCATCACGGCATGGGCTGACCTGTGCCATGAGTCTGTTGGCACCTTCATGGTTGGCCATCAAGAACCAGGCCAGCCCAGCGATCTGCAGCTCCTCCCACAGAACAATTGGGTGAGCTTGCAGAAATACATGCAGCGGTTTAGCCGGCTACACATCAACATTCTTGATATTCACCCGGCAGCTGTGATTGCCACGTTCCAGTCTAACATGCTCAACCGCAAAATTCGTTCCAAGATGAATGTCCAGTTGCCCAAGACTGTGAATGAGATTTACACCTTGGCAGATAAGTGGGCCCATACAGAGGAGGGGAGGAGACTCCCCAGATAAGAGGACTGCATCGAAGTTGACTCAGAGGATGACGATGATGCTATCGACCAGAAGAAGAAGAACAAGAAACACAACAAGAAGCGCAAAGAGAAGGTCAGGCTGGCTGTCAAAGAACTAGCACTCCTAGTATAGGGAAGAAGGCCAAGACCAAAGCCCTCGGCAAGGAAGTTTGTTGCGTGCAATGACTGCCGGGAAGCTACGGCGGCCGCGAAGGCTGGGTAGGCTGACCATCAGACCAAGGGCCATGATGTCCAAGAGTGTCATCAAGTTGAGCAACTCGTCAAGAAGCAGAAGGTTGAGTACAAGAAGCACGGCAAGGAAAGGGACCAAGTGGTGTTGGCGGGAAGGGCCGTGGTTGCAGAGGAGGCTGTCTCGGCAAGGTCCCCCAACTTCAAGAAAAACCTGCCAGAGGTCTAACAAGAAGGAAAGTGATGACGAAGGCGATGGGGGGTGAAGAAGAAACCAGTCAGCAAGAGTTTTATAAAGCCACTGACGCCCTCTGCATTGACGGAGGAGCATCCTTGCACTCCTCTCACCGTCAGCTTAAAACAGTGGGCACGTGAGGTCAATGATGTGGAGCCAGCGATAGATTCCTGGAAGTAACTCTAGTGGTCTTGCACGCCCATCATGTTTGACAAAGAGGATATGTAAGTGCATCTAGTGCCACCCCTAGTTTGTTTTGGAGTATTGACGACAAACCTGGTTGAGGGACTAATGTGTTTGTGAGAATTGCTGGATAACATAGGTAGAAGTCCCTCATTGATTCGGTTTACCTACCGGAGATGACCCCTGAACATGTATGAAGACATTGAAGACAAAGGTGGTATGTGAAGGTCTTCACATTGAAGACTATGACAAGAGAAGACATTTTGTGAAGACTATGGAGCGCGAAGACTTAGTTGTTTAGTTGTTTCTTTTTCTTCTTTGTTGAGTCATAGGAACCACCGTACCGTTAAGTGATGTCCAAGTGAACCAGTCAGAATGACTAAAGTGATGCTTAACCAAAATCATATGTATTCGAGCGAAGACAATGAGAGCAAATCTTATCCAGAGCTGGATAAGTCAGCTTTGCTTGTAGCTCAAGTAAAGTTGCCGTGTGTGTTTGAAATCTGACCGTTGGAACACGTGTTAGTTCCTTAGTGACCCAGGGTCATTCCGGACAAATTAGGTCGGGTTGCCTAGTGTCTATAAATAGCCCACCCCCTACACCATAAATTGGTTGGCTGCTCAGAGTTAGTGTACGGCTTTTGTCGTTTGAGAGCAACCCACCTCGAAGCCTTTGAGAGAGAATTCCTTGCAAGGACAAAGCCCTAAACACCCAAAGCCAAAGAGTGTTAGGCATCACTGAAGTCTTCCTTACTGTGTGATCTGAAGACTTATTACACTTGAGGACTGTGAATCCTCCAGCCGGTTAGGCGTCGCGTTCTGAGCATCCAAGAGTCATTGTGGATCGCCGGTGAACGAAGTCTGTGAAGGTTTGGAAGACTACCTTGAAGACTTACCAGAGTGATTGGGCGAGGACTGGGTGTCCTTAGCCCAAGAGGAATAAGGTGAAGATGTGGTCTTCTAAGTTGAATCTCAGCCTCCCTAACCAGACGTACAGTTGTCACAGCAACTGGAACTGGTCCAACAAATCATTGTCTTCAACGAGCCACTGGTTCTATCCTTCCCATCTCTTTATTTGCAGATTGGTCCTCCTGAAGTCATTGCCTGTTTGCATTATCTATTTTGTCTTCACTGTGTGACTGCTTGTTCTGATTGGCTTCATACTATCTTCCATCCTAATCTATACTGCCTAGCTGCTATCAGTCTTTGTGCTTTCATTTCATTGAATACTTGACTATGGCTTGGTGAGTGTAGTCTACCTTCCGCTGCATGGTAATAGGTTTATTTCTATTGTTTGTCTTCAAAACTTCCATGAATTGAAGACTTTCATAAAAATCGCCTATTCACGCCTCTCTAGTCGATCACTAGCACTTTCAATTGGTATCAGAGCAAGGTACTCCCTTGTTCTGTGTGATTCAGTTTAACCACCTGGAGTTTTAGCTATGTCGACTGCAGGGATAATCAAAGTCTCCGCTACGTGCCCAGTCTTTGGTGGAACTGAATATCCCTACTGGAAGAATAAGATGCACATGCATCTGGAAGCCATTGATGTCGACCTCTAGTATGTCGTCAAGAATGGCGTTCCCAAGGCTGGTGAAGGTGTCACCGCTGCTGATGTCAAGAAGTTCGTTCAACTGGATTCCACTGCCAAGAACATCATCTGTAGTCATCTGACCAAAGGACAGTATAGCCGTGTGAGTGCTCTAGAAACATCCAAGCTAGTCTGGGACTGGCTCTCCAAGGTCAACGAAGGCGTGTCAACCCAGAGAGATCAAAGAATTAGTGTCCTTCGCAACCTCTTCAACCGCTTCAAGAGAAACGACAACGAGAATGTTCAGCTCATGTTTGATCGACTCACTGATATCACAAATGAGCTTCAAGCCCTCGGCGCTACTGAGATCACCAAGCATGAAGTCGTCAAGACACTCCTGAGATCACTTGACAGCTCGTTTGACAGCATAGCCCTGATGATACAAGAACGCCCTGACTTCAAGACACTCGATCCGTCTGACATACTTGAAAGGCTCAACACACATGAGTTTCAGCTTTCTGAGAAAAAAGACATCTACGGTCCCAACTATGGACGAACTCGTGCTTTGAAGGCAAAAGCTGTTTCCTCATCTGAAGAAGAATCTGATTGCAGTTTTGATGATCCTGAAGACATTGGAAAGGAGCTTGCTATGCTTGTGAAGAAGTTCCAGAAATTCATCAAGAAGAAAGGCTTCAGAAAGTCCTCACGATCCAGCTCAAGGAATGATGAAGCTTCTGCTCATGACTACAAGAAGAGAACATGCCACAAGTGCAAGAAACCCGGTCTCTATATCTCTGAGTGTCTGCAGTGGGACACTGAGAACAAGAAGAAGAAGAGCAAGGAATGTGATTCTGACGACAAGAAGAAGAAGAAATACTCAAAGTCTTCTTCCAAGTCTTCATCAAAGTCTTCATCACACAAGAAGAGCTCATATGGCAAGGCTCGTGCGTTTGTTGGCAAGGAAATGGATTCAGAGGAGGAGTCTATTTCTGAGGAGGCGGAGGTGGAGTCTGAGGAGGGGTCCGATTCTGGCGTTGCAAGTATGGCTACAGCCTACGTTGCCAAGTCCGTCTTCAACATTGAAGACAATGACTTCATCACCGACGCCGATGCTAATGACCAGGACAACTCCGCTCCCACCTACTGCTTCAGGGCACGCGGTGCCAAGGTAAACTCGCGCACTACTCACTATCGAACATCCAGTGAAGATGACTCTGATTGTGGTTCCAAATCCAGCTACAAAACACTTGCTAAAATTGCAACTAAACAACAGAAAGCTATGCAACATATTCAAAAACTGTTAGACAAAAGTGATGACCTGTTAGACGCTGAAATGACTCGATCTCAATCCTTAATTGAAGACATAAAAAATCTTCATGTTAAGTATGAGGAACTTGAAAGTCATCATGAAACGCTCTCAACAACCCATGAAAAGCTCTCCTATGATTATCTTGAAAGGAAGCAAGATCTTGAGAAATTGAGAGCGGCTCATGAAGATCTTCAAAAGGAAAACGAGTCACTTCACGCCAAATAGATCAGTTCCGCTCAGGAAGGATTTGAACCACCATGTCTTAAATGCATTGAGCATGACAACGCTACTTCTGTTGCTGGATGTTCTACTGCTGCTACTTTTGCAATATCTTCAACTGTTGATGTGGTAACTAACCCCTCTACTGAGGATGCCACTTCTATTGCTGATGAAAATGCTAGGTTGAAGACATTGCTTGAAACAGGGCTGTACAAAAGTCTCAAAGGGCATCAGACACTATGTGATATCCTCAAAAGGCAGATCCTGAACCGAAACCCTAGGAAAGAGGGTGTTGGGTTCGAAAGGAAAATGAATGCTGATGGCTCTTACTGGAAACCTGAACAGTACCCCAAAACCACATGGGTTGGTGCAGAGGAACCTTCAGTGGATCCATCCACCCTATCTAGCTTCACTTGTGCTAATCCCATTGTTATTGATGAATCCTTTGATGCAAACTAAACACTGTTTAAGAATCAGAATGGTGAAGTGTTTGCCAGGTATATTGGTACTAACTGCAGGTATGGGCCACCTATGAAGAAGGTCTGGGTGCCGAAAAAGTATCTGGAAAATCTTCTTGTGTATGTCGTCATGACACCACAATTGAAGAAGACAAACCCCAGACCACGGGCTTCATATGGTCCAAAGGCTTCATACAGACAGAGGACTCACAAGATTCGCACTAACGCAAATGTTTTGCAGGGAAACCATACTCAGGCCTATGAATATGAGCATGTTTCATCAAACCGCCATGTTCATAAGACCAAGAACTACTCTGCTTATTCTTATGAGTACTATTGTCCACCTGCAAGACTATTTTCTAGGGCTCCAAAGCCGAAGTTCTCAACTGCTGCACTTAGACTCATTGCTTCGAAGCCACCCTTGAAGATGTGGGTGGCTAAGAAAGCTTAACTTTTTTCTACAGGGAAGGGTCTCTAGCCGAAAATCAAATGCGTCTCAAGCTATTGCTGGGGACCTTAAACATCTTGTAGGGCGCAAGATCAAATGCCCAAATGGCCTTATTATGTATTTTGTTCCCGAGTCGCTTGCTACTTGCCCTATCAGTCCTAACCTCGATCTAACCTCGACCTCGCTTGCTATTTTCTTCGTGAAGCCTATCCCCCTAACTGCATTATAGGGTATGACACCAGCTGCTTCAGAATGGATTATTGATAGTGGATGTACTAATCACATGACTGGCAAGCGAAGTCTTCTCATGGACTCAACCTTACATCCATCTGACAAGAGTCACATCACATTTGCTGATACTGGTAAAAGCAAGGTATTGGGTCTAGGTATAGTTGCAATCTCAAGGGATCAGCACATGGATAAAGTGATGCTTGTTGAATCCCTTGGTTTCAACTTAATGTCTGTCTCAATGCTTTGCGATTTAAACATGATTATGATGTTTTGAAAATATCGTTGCCTTGTTCTAATGGAATCTGACAAGTCTCTAGTCTTTGAAGGGTATCGGAAAGATGATTTGTACATGGTAGATTTATCAGCAGGACCACAGCTTGCCGTATGTCTTCTTGCAAAAGCTTCAGAATGCTGGCTCTGGCATCGAAGGCTAGGGCATGCTAGCATGAGGAACTTGCACACTCTTGCAAATAACAAGCATATCATAGGCATCGAGGGCATCAAGTTCAAGAAGGACCACTTATGCGGTGCCTGCGAAGCTGGAAAGATGACGAGGGCCAAGCATCCCTCGAAGACAATCATGACAACGACTCAACCCTTCGAACTGCTACACTTGGACCTCTTCGGTCCCACTCACTACTCAACTCTTACTACTATTGCTTGTCTCTATGACTTCGTCATTGTTGATGCTTATTCAAGATATACATGGGTGCATATAATTCTCTACAAGACTGAAGTGCAGGATGTCTTCAGATATTTCGCCAATCAAGCCATGAACAAGTATGGCGTCAAGATCAAGCACATCAGAAGTGACAATGGTATTGAATTCAAGAACACCGGCCTCGACACTTATCTTGATACTTTGGGCATCACTCATGAGTTCTCAGCTCCGTACACGCCGCAGCAGAATGGCATCGTGGAACGCAAGAACAGAACACTCATTGAGATGGCTCGGACGATGCTCGATGAATACAAGACTCCAAGAAAGTTCTAGCCTGAAGCCATTGATACTGCATGCCATATCATCAACTGTGTTTATCTTCACAAGCTTCTGAACAAAACATCCTATTTAGCTTCTCACTGGTAAGAAGCCAAATGTCAGTTACTTCAGAGTATTTGGTGCCAGGTGCTGGATCAAGGACCCACATCACACTTCAAAATTTGCACCGAAAGCACATGAAGGTTTTATGCTTGGATATGGAAAGGATTTGCACTCCTACAGAGTCTTCAGCCTCTTTCACTATAAAGTGGTTGAAACTGTGGATGTGCGGTTCGATGAGACTAACGGCTCGCAAAGAGAGCACCTGCAAAATGTGCTAGATGAAGTTCCATCCAGTGAATCCATCAAGATTATGGGAACTGGAGAAATCATACCGTCTGAAGCACAGCCCGAAGAGGAACTCATCATCTCTACACCTGATCAACCTGAAGACAATGCTCAGCCTGAAGACAATCCTTCTAACGATGACAATGATCAACAAGAGCAAAATCTTTGACCTGTTCATCCTCGGGTTGCAAATGAAGTATAGATTGAGTGAATAATTGATAGACTCAATGCACCTGGTCCACTCACTCGTTCAAGGGCAACACAACTAGCAAATTTCTGTGGGCACTTCACATTCGTCTCAATATCTGAACCCAAGAAAGTTGATGAAGCCTTCATGGAACCTGAATGGATTCAAGCTATGCAAGAAGAGCTTCAACAATTTGAGCTGAATAATGTATGGGAACTGGTTAAGCGTCCAGATCCTCATAAGCACAATATCATAGGCACTAAATGGATATATCGCAACAAGCAAGATGAGCATGGTCAAATTGTTAGAAACAAAGCTCGTCTCGTTGCTCAAGGATACACCCAAGTTGAAGGAATTGACTTCGATGAAACATTTGCTCCTGTGGCTAGGCTTGGAGCTATACACATACTGTTGGCCTATGCAAATCATCATAACATTCTTCTGTATCAAATGGATGTGAAGAGCGCTTTTCTCAATGGCAAGATTGAAGAAGTGTATGTTGCACAACCGCCTGGCTTTGAAGATCCAAAACATCCTGACATGGTGTATAAGCTCAACAAGGCACTTTATGGCCTCAAACAAGCACCTCGTGCTTGGTATGACATACTCAAATACTTCCTGAAGAGCAAAGGCTTCAAACCTAGTCCCTAGATCCCACACTCTTCACGAAGACATATGATGGTGAACTGTTTGTGAGCCAAATATATGTGGATGACATTATCTTCGGCTGCACTAATCAGAAATACAGTGATGAGTTTGGGTACATGATGCAAGAGCAATATCAGATGTCCATGATGGGAGAGTTGAAGTTCTTCCTTGGTCTTAAAATACAATAGCAACTCAACGACATCTTCATATCTCAAGAGAAATACCTCAAACATTGCCTGAAGAAGTTTGGAATGCAAGACTGCAAAGGTTACACGACGCCAATGCCAGCTAAACACCATATGGGTCCCGACGATAATGGTAAAGAGTTCGATCAAAAGGTATACCGCTCCATGATTGGTTCTTTGCTTTATTTATGTGCATCTAGGCCAGATATCATGCTTAGTGTTTGCATGTGTGCCCGATTCCAAGCGGCACCAAAGGAATTGCATCACTGAGCTGTGAAACAAATTCTTCGATATTTGGCTCACACCCCAACACTAAGATTATGGTATACAAAGGGCTCAGAGTTTGATCTAGTTGGATTCTCGGATGCTGATTATACTGGTGACAAGGTGGATCACAAGTCTACATCAGGCACATGTCTCTTTCTGGGACGCTCACTTGTATGTTGGTCTTCAAAGAAGCAGAACTGTGTATCTCTCTCCACTGTTGAATCTGAATACATTGCTGCTGGATCTTGCTGCGCTCAGCTTCTATGGATGAAGCAAACACTCAAAGACTATGGCATTCATCTGAAGCAAATGCCACTCTACTGCGACAATGAAAGCGCCATCAAGATTGCTAACAACCCAGTTCAGCACTCGAAGACAAAGCACATTGAAATTCATCATCACTTTCTCAGAGATCATGTCATGAAGGAAGATATTGATATCATACACGTCAACACTGAAGAGCAACTGGCAGATATCTTCACAAAGCCCTTGGATGAGAAAAGGTTTTGCAAGTTATGGTGTGAGCTAAATATCTTGGAATCCTCAAATGTCCTGTGATCAGGCACACATCCAAACACTTATGCATGTTGAAGACTTAGATGTGCAACACACGAAGTAAAGTATATCATCAACCAATGAAGACTTACATTCTGAGTGTGAATACATTAACATGGAATTTGACTTCGGAGTGCCACGATAATTGTGCACCGTGTCTGGGTCTAATACTTCCTATACGGTGGGTAACGCCACCACAAAATTCTTCCCTTAGAAGTGTTTTTATCATGGCGTTACATTTGCAAAGTCTTCGCATTTTGTTTGTCTTCAATGTTAACATGGCCTCATGTTTATCTTCAATGTACTGATTTGGTTTCTGTCCTCCACAACATTTACTTATAGCTATGTCTTCACGTTGAATCTTTTGAACTAAGTGAATGTGATCAGACCCTAACCTTTCTATGCTCCCCTCTCAAGTCTATCTATCCAAATCATATGCATTCTATTGAAACTGTCGAATGTCTTCGCTGAGTCCTTGTCAGCAGGAGATACAAAGACAAACATTAATCAGTTCTCAATGCTCAATCCTTTTTACCTGAAACCCGGAGAAGCGGGAACGACCACCCGACAATCCTGGCGTGCATGGGAACGTGGAACAACCTCCAATGTGTTGCATGATCGCCACGTGTCCTTCAGATGTGAACTGCAAGTGGCACCTGCGTAATAATGCTGTGTCGTCCCTGTCTCTATAAATACATGCCTCACCCCAGTCATTATCTCTTCTTCCACTCTAGCACAAACCCTAGCGCCACCGCTAGCGCTTGACGACACCGGCGACGAAGCGCTTAGCTGCCGCGACCTCACCGACGCCGTCCTCACGCAGGCCGCGGACATCGTCTTCTCCGTCGTCGCCGTAGGTGTCCTCCGTCGCCAGGTTAGGGCACGAAAGATCGAACTGCTCGACCTCCTCTCCCACTCCATCTAGTAGTTCCTCGTGTGGTAAATAAAACCTCTTTTTACAATCTTTTTGATTCGATAGATTCATCCTTTTCAACCACAAGTGGTTTCTGTTCCCACAAGTTGGACTATCTCATTATGCATCTCATAGCATGCCTAGTATGTTCACTTATGCTTCACAAAGTGGTTAGATTCCTCACTTGTACTTATTCGTGTATTCGTACAAATCTGGAACCAACTCTCTACATATGAGTGAATGTCTTCGCACTATGAGGTCAATGTCTTCTAAACTGATTTATCTTCAAAATCTTCTGAGAATGCATATGACCTCTTCCCCTTCCCTCGCACCTTTAATGCTGTCACAGGTACATGTCCGTGGGAGAATCCCTTGGTTCTCATAGTCTGCATTCATTTGCAGAGTTCTTACAACATCATATAAATTCTCCTGAAGCCAGTTCTTGTCTGACCAGTAGACAGAAGACTTTGACAGTGTTGAAGCCTTTCAGTCTAAACTTCATGGCAACAGAAAAATCAGTCAGGAAGGGCGGCAAATAGCGCCGTGGAAACACTGCTAAGGACTTGCCACCAGATCTCTATGAGCTATACAAGTCAGATCCAGAAGAGACCTATGGAGAATGCAAGAACCGAATCCAATGGATTCGAAGACATAGGGCAGAGGAATGGTTCAAGTACAGATTCGTCACCGACGAATATGCTGAGAAGAGTGCCATCAAGGGACCCTAGGGAGATATAATATACAAAGGTCTTCAGCCCAAGTCGAAGTCCGAAGCTATTGCTCAAGGCTTCTACCCCTGCATGATTCGTGGACCTCAGCCTGCAAATGCCGACCCATCCTCACTATTATGGTGTCGTGAAGATAATCTCGTCAAGTGCAACTATCAGTTTGCAAAGAACTCGGCCAAGGAAAACAAGAAGTCTTTGGGATTAGACTTCAACCCAGGCAACTCTGCGCCACATGCTGATGGTACACGCGAAGCTGAACCCAATCTCGTCGGGCCCTTCTACAACTTAGAAGGTCTCATCACACACATAATGGTTCAAGGGGCAGGCATGGATCAACCTGCAGACGACGCTGATTTTGACGAAGCGCCTACACCACCGAAGCCTGTGAAGCAAATGAAACCCAAGGCTTCAAAGCTCTCTTCAGTACCAAAGGCTTCAAAGCCCTCATCTGCACCAAAGGTCTCACAGGCGAAGCCTCTGGCCACTGCACCTCCTGAAGCCAGCGTGCAGTCTGAAGATCTCTCACGCATCTCGAAGTCTGTCAAGTTGAAAAAGCCCATGCAACCCACTGGTCAAGCACTGACCCCTGCTGCTGTTTTGAGAAACGAGTATGGCGCCACTGATCTGTCCAGCGACGACGATCTTGGCAATGACGCTCTTGAGCAGTTGATCAAGAGCAAGCAAGAGGCGGAAATCTTCAATGATCTTCCTCTCTTTGATGTGGAAATCTTAAACAAGTTTATTGATGAGTGGTTTGACAGCCCAGATGTCAGCTTTGATGATCTTCAGCTTCCCATTGGCCTCAGCATCGCCTTCCATGGAGCCATTGCTCCTGAGCTGGCTCTTGCGCAGAAAATTGTTTAGCTGAAGCATAAGATCGATTATGAAAAGGCTCAGTTCAAGAAGCACATGGCCAAGCTCAATGTTGACATTCAAAACTTCAAGGTCATGATGCATGAGCTCAAGGAAGCATTCCACAAGAAACAAGAAGAAGCAAAAGGTTCTCATGAGCGCATGAAGAATCTTGCTGCCAAATGTGTTCAAGGCTATAATGAAGCTGAAAAGCACAAGGCCTTGGGGCGACCAGGCATCGACCCTAGAATGGCTGCCAAGAAGAAGAAGAAGCCAGTTGTCGCAGAACCAGAAGCATCAAGGCAGGAAGAACCTCGCATCGTCTTCCCAGCCAGTATGACAGGCTCGAAGCCTAAGGTCCCCACAGTGGCTTCAGAATTCAAGAAAACTAGAGCAGCTGAAGCCGAAGCCAGAAAGCGCAAGACCAAAGCCACAACTGATGATGCTCCCCCAACCAAGAAAAGGAAAACAAAGAAGAGAGACCGGGCTGCTCCCACAGAGCCCCTTCTTGTCGAGCCAATTTCTGTTGCTCGTCCTGTGTCTGAACATCGAGAGCGCTAGTTGATAGTTCATGAGCCTGCTTCCACAGAGGCTCCTAAAGCTGAAGACAATCCAGCTGTTGACCCCACCGCGGCTGAAGACATTGGTACTCACGACAATGTTGAAGATGATGAAGTCCTTCCTCAGATCGAGCACAATTTGGTATCATCGTCGCCTGTGCTCACGCACAGCGAGCTCATCAGCATTGGTCGTCCTCTGATGGCAACTACTCAGGATGCATCATGGGCTAATCACCTACAACAAGAAGATACCCCATGTTCTCCCAACCACCAGTCACCTCACCAGTGCAAGATGACAATGACTTTGAGGCCCAGCCAACTCCATCTCCACAGGCGTCGCTAGCGTTACGCAGGCTTATCAAAGGACCAAGGCCCCAAGTCACTCTTTTGAGCGTTCCAGAAGGAGAAGTGCCCCACCAATCTGTTGCACGTAAAGTGTTTCCAGAAGCCACTCCAACTGTGAACGCCTCTGAGTCTGAAGCCAAAACGGCTGAATATATTCCAACTGCATCAGCTGATGAAGAAGAAGCACCACGTGATGAAGAAAGAGTTGCTACACCACCAACCATTCCTGAAGCTGTCCTCGAGGAGAACGTGTCTGACCCTCCAGCTCCCGAAGTGGAGGTTACCAATACTAAGGCGGCCACCAACATCAACACTGAAGCCAATGACGTTTTCATGGCTGAAGCTAATGTGGCGCCTGAAGCTAACATCACCACCACCAACAACACTGCTGACGACACTGATGTCGTCATGCCCGAAGCCAATAATGAAGCACCTGAAGCCAATGCTGCACCAAACATAATCATTCCTCCTGAAGCTATTGTGCCCCTTGCAGCCCATGTCAACGAAAATGCCAATGCTCCTATACCCCCTCCAAGACCTTATACTGTTGAGCTGGCATTTGATCGTGGTCAGCCTGTTATGGTCCAATGGCTCATTCTGGTCCCTCCACCTGCTGCGGGTCCACAATTTGACTATCATGTCGAGCACAGGCCTCAAGTCTAGAAGCCCAAGCCAGGACTTCCAAGATTCCCAGGCACTGCAACCTCACCTGGGGTCTTCAATGTGAATGGCTTCGTGGCACATAACACCTTCTTCAACAGCGCCAAGAAGCCTTACTCCAAACCTCACATTTCATCGGATTGGTTCTGGAGCTATCAGCAGCGCAACTACTATTCATGTGTCTTATACAATCAAGGACGCATATTTCCACATATGCGTCTCGACACTGAAGCTATAGCTGGGCAGCCCTGTCTAGAAGAAGCGTTGGATTGCTTCAGAGACGCTGGACTCCTGCAATTTGTCACACACAAGGAACACTTGAATGAAGAGCTTCTATTATAGTTTTATGCAACTCTTCACATTCAAGGCTACAACAGGGATCCAAAGACTTGGGTCCTTGAGTGGATGACAGGCAATGTCCATCATGAAGCCAAAGCTCTTGATATCATTGAGCTCACAGCCATGCCCACTCCTGGTGAATACTATGAACCAGGTTGTCAACAACACCAGAATGCTTTGGAGAGCATTTTTCAGAAGCCAAAACCCAACATGAGCCAAATGTTAAGCATGATGAATCCTTTGCCTCACGACGCTGACTATCCATCTGAATTCTTTGTTGAACACCTAGAGTATCTGCCTCGCACCATTTACCATATCATCAGAAAAACTCTATGGCCTGTCAAAGGACCTTCATCTGCAGCGAAGCTTGAAGGAGCAATGAAGACTTTGGTTTTCTATATCTTCAATGGCATCAGCTTCAATGCTCAAGACTTCATCATCAGACAATTGGCTGCATCTGGCTCCGACATTTTTGGTTTGAAGTTCTATGCTCCATGGGTAATGCGTCTTATCAAGCTGCACTCTGCCTTCAACTATCAGCTGTCTGCATGCAATCATCTTATATTCTTGCCAGAGGTTGATCTGTCTCTTGAACCTATTTACCCAGAGCCTGCTAAGGATCCGATTTATCTTCACAGTGTTGATCGTCAAAGCTTCACCCAGCCCATTGAAGGAGTTTAGGCAGTCTCTCATGTTTATCCCTTGGCTGGTAACACACGTGCCCCTCGCGCTCAAACTGACGCCACTGGAAGCACCATTGCCCAAAGGCCTCAGAAGCGATCTCGTGTTCTCAATGACCGAGAGCTTCTCGTCGCGCTACATCAGAAACAGGATAAGCATCATAACTGGCTTAAGCGTCAGATGCAAAGCCTCTTGGTGGACGTCAATCGCATTCGCAATCTTTCCACCAAGAATGCCTTTGTCATACATGAAACCTGTTGGAGGTCTTGGAAGAGTTTGACATTGCTTAGTGATGAAGCTGATCTGCAAGACGATGGCTTCACAGAAAGATTCAAATTTGACTCAACTCCTCCAAGGAATGCTCACTTGCGTCGGACTCCCTCACTTGAATACTCTGACTATTCGTCCTCAGCTACGACGGTGAATGCCAGAGTCATCGATGACCAAGATGATGCCACTTCACCTCCTCCAACTTCAGCGCGTGTCAACACTGCACTGAGTTCTTCTGCACCACTGGACCTCAACGACGACCCTGCTGCTTCACCTGCACCTCATGGGAACGAGTAGGCGCTCAATGTATTCAAACCTTTCTGGTCCTTACTGACAAAAGGGGGAGAACCATATGAGTTGATAGTCTTCAAGCGGGTCCATATGGGTGGTTTCTTTAATTTTTGCTACTTTTGGCAAGTACTCACAACTCTCGCTTTTTGATACATTTGGTTCTTTGAGTTGTAACACTTAAACTCGATGGTCGTCTACTACTTATTTGCTATTCTGTGATGCGATGATAAATTCCGCATGTGCGATGATAACTTCCGCACTTAGGTCATTTTGCAGACATCCATTTTTCATTATGCATGTCATTATCTTTATTATATCAAATCAGGCATGATGAATTGTCATCATAAGTTGAAGAGGATCTCCACAAGTACAACCTGCCATGTGCATTTGCATTCCAAAAGCAAATTACTTATATGCACATCTTCGCGGGGGGCCTTTGTCACTTATGAAGACACTACCCTATCCTTTACAATTTCACATATTTTATTCCCCGTTGAAAACTTCAACCAGTTTGTCATCAATCACCAAAAGGGGGGAGATTGTAAGTGCATCTAGTGCCACCCCTAGTTGGTTTTGGAGTATTGACGACAAACCTGGTTGAGGGACTAATGTGTTTATGAGAATTGCAGGATAACACAGGTAGAAGTCCCTCATTGATTCGGTTTACCTACCGGAGATGACCCCTAAAAATGTATGAAGACATTGAAGACAAATGTGGTATGTGAAGGTCTTCACATTAAAGACTATGACAAGAGAAGACATTTTGTGAAGACTATGGAGCGCGAAGACTTAGTTGTTTCATTGTTTCATTTTCTTCTTTGTTGACTCATAGGAACCACCGTACTGTTAAGTGGGGTCCAAGTGAACCAGTCAGAATGACTGAAGTGATGCTTAACCAAAATCCTATGTCTTCGAGCGAAGACAATGAGAGCAAATCTTATCCAGAGTTGGATAAGTCAGCTTTGCCTCTAGCTCAAGTAAAGTTCTCGTGTGTGTTTGAAATCTAACCATTGGAACACGTGTCAGTTCCTTAGTGACCCAGGGACATTTCGGACAAATCAGGTCGGGTTGCCTAGTGGCTATAAATAGCCCACCCCCTACACCATAAATTGGTTCTCTGCTCAGAGTTAGTGTACGGCTTTTGTCATTTGAGAGCAACCCACCTCGAAGCCTTTGAGAGAGAATTCCTTGTGAGGACAAAGCCCTAAACACCCAGAGCCAAATAGTGTTAGGCATCACTGAACTCTTCCTGTCTGTGTGATCTGAAGACTTATTACACTTGAGGACTGTGAATCCTCCAGCCGGTTAGGCGTCCCGTTCTGAGCATCCAAGAGTCATTGTGGATCGCCCGTGAACGAAGTCTAGGAAGGTTTGGAAGTCTACCTTGAAGACTTACCAGAGTGATTGGGCAAGGACTGGGTGTCCTGAGCTCAAGGGGAATAAGGTGAAGACGCGGTCTTCTGAGTTGAATCTCAGCCTCCCTAACCAGACGTACAGTTGTCACAGCAACTGGAACTGGTCCAACAAATCATTGTCTTCAA
>NC_053025.1:290308515-290319651 GCF_003073215.2 Triticum urartu | reverse complement strand
GATAGCTTTCTTTGGCCATGTTTTTTTAGAAGACATGATTGCTTTATTAGTATGCTTGAAGTATTATTATTTTTATGTCAATATTAAACTTTTTTTTGAATCTTTCGGATCTGAACATTAATGCCACAATAAAGAAAATTACATTGATAATTATGATAGGTAGCATTCAACATCAAAAATTCAGTTTTTATCATTTACCTACTCGAGGACGAGCAGGAATTAAGCTTGGGGATGCTTGATACATCTCCAATGTATCTATAATTTTTTATTGTTCCATGCTATTAGATTATATGTTTTGGATGTTTAATGGGATTTAATATGCTCTTTTATATTATTTTTGGGACTAACCTATTAACCGGAGCCCACTGCCAGTTTCTGTTTTTTTGCCTATTTTAGAGTTTCGCGGAAAAGGAATACCAAACGGAATGAAACCTTCACGATGATCTTTCTTGTACCAAAAGCAATCCAGAAGACTTGGAGTCAAAGTCTGGTACTCCACAAGGCGGCCACGAGGCAGGAGGGCACGCCCAGGGGGGTAAGCGTGCCCCCCACCCTCGTGGGCCCCATGTAGCTCCATTGACATACTTCATTCACCTATATATACTATTATACCCTAGAAACATCGCAGAGAAACCACTTTTCCACTGCCGCAACCTTCTGTACCCGTGAGATCCCATCTTGGGGCCTTTTCCGGCGATCTGCCGAAGGGGGAATCGATCACGGAGGGCTTCTACATCAACACCATTGCCTCTTCGATGAAGCGTGAGTAGTTTACCACAGGCCTTCGGGTCCATAGTTATTAGCTAGATGGATTCTTCTCTCTCTCTTTGATTCTCAATACAAAGTTCTCCTCGATGTTCTTGGAGATCTATTTGATGTAATACTCTTTTGCGGTGTGTTTGTCGAGATCCAAAGAATTGTGGATTTATGAACAAGATTATCTATGGCTATTATTTGGTTCTTCTCTGAATTCCTATATGCATGATTTGATATCTTTACAAGTCTCTTCGAATCATCAGTTTAGTTTGGCCTACTAGATTGATCTTTCTTGCAATGGGAGAAGTGCTTAGCTTTGGGTTCAATCTTGTGGTGTCCTTTCCCAGTGACAGTAGGGGCAGCAAGGCACGTATTGTATTGTTGCCATCGAGGATAAAAAGATGGGGTTTATATCATATTGCTTGAGTTTATCCCTAAACATCATGTCAACCCCTTTACTATTTCTTATTATAGTTCTTATTATATCATAAACCTATTGCCCCCGGATCTCTTTCTTATTATATTGCATCTCTTTTATTTACACCACATCTCGTTTACGATTTTGCAATCTTCACTTTCCAATCTATACAAAAAATACCAAAAATATTTACTTTACTATCTTTATTAGATCTCCCTATTGCGAGTGACCGTGGAGGAATTGACAACCCCTTTATTGTGTTGGTTGCAAGGATCTTGATTGTTTGTGGAGGTACTAGGTGACTTGTGCGTTGTCTCCTACTGGATTGTTACCTTGGGTCTCAAAACTGAGGGAAATACTTACGCTACTTTGCTGCATCACCCTTCAAGGGAAAACGAACGCATGCTCAAGAGGTAGCAGAAGCCTATCACCTGGAGCCGTGCGGACCACCCGAAAGTGATGCCTTCTCCGGGTTCCTATGGCCCGGTGTTGGATGCCACCCTTGCAACGGAGAGGCGAGCTGCTCGTTTCTCCCGGATTCTGATTGATAGAGGTAGCAGCATCAACATCCTCTACCATGACACCATGGAAAAATTGTGCATCAAAGAGAGGCAGCTCCAGCCAAGTCGGACTATCTTTCATGGCATTGTGCCCGGCCTTTCCTGCTCATCAATCTGAAAATCAAGATAGATGTCCTCTCCGGAGACAAAGATCACTTCCGTCGTGAGGAAATTTAGTTTGAGGTGGTTGACCTAGAGAGACATTATCATGTGGTCCTAGGCCAGCCAGATCTAGCCAAGTTCATGGCAGTACCTCATTATGCCAACCTCAAGATTAAGATGTTGGGAACCAAGGGCATTATCATGATAGCCGGGGGCTACAAGAAGTCGGCTGCCCGTGCCGGGGCCAGCAGTCGTCTGGCCGAGTCCCTTGTGATTACTGTCGAGAAGAAGCTCCTGGACCGGGTGGTGGCCATGGCCAGCAAGCAACCTGACCTGTCACCATATCCCAAAGAGTCGGAGACCTAGGGCTCCTTCTAGCTGGCCAAAGAAACAAAGAAGATCCCCTTGGATTTGATAACCCACAAGTATAGGGGATCACACACTACAAAAAAAAGACACATCCATGACATTTTGGGTCGAACGAATTTTTTCCTGTCATACTTATGACACTTCTATGACAATAATTGTGACAAAACATGGTATCATCATACATGTGGTGGCGTCCTACTTCTATGACAAAAAATCATGACAGAAAATGGGCTTTTCGTCCTGGGCGGGCCAGAGACGTGGCTGCATGACATTCTTTTGGCCGTCCATGACGGAAACAACCGTGATAGAAGCGAGGGCGAAGAAAATATCGGGGTGTTCCCGGTTACGGTGGGTGGTCGGGGCCGAGCGATGCATGTTTCTCTCGTACACGCACGCGTGTGGGTGCGAGGCGTTGGGCTCTAACTGAACCCGAGCGAGGCGTTGGGCTCTAACTGAACCCGAGTGATCGATCGATAGCTGTTAACTGAACCCGATCGAGCGATTCCTTCGCTACTGCTGCTAACTGAAGCCGATCGATGCTGCCTCTGGATGAACAGTGAGCGTTGCTGGTGTGGTTTGGATGAACGGTTTCCGGTGGGGGTGGATGAACAGGACCCCGTGGTGTTGCCTCTGCATGAACAAGACCCCGATTGATCGAGCCGGTTGGGGTTCGATGACCAGGACCCCGTGGAGGGCTCGATGAACAGGACCACCCCATGGAGGGCAGGAGGAACAGTAGACTGTGGAGGGCTGGATGAACAGTAGCCCGTGGAGGGGTGGTTGAATAGGAGGCCGTGGAGAGGGCTGGTTGAACAGTAGCCGGTAGAGTAGCGCGTGGTGGAGGCTGGATGAACAGGAGCCCGTGGATGAATAGTCGCAGGTGGAGGCTGGAGGAGGTCGACGGTGGATGAACAGTAGCCCATGGAGGCTGGAGGGGGTCGACGGTGGAGATGAACAATATCCTGTGGAGTCCCGTTTTGTAGTACGCCACACCCCTCCCGATGAACAGGACCCCCGTTTCGACCGTAGCACTCTAACACAATTCCGTTTCCTCTGTTTTGCGGTACGCCACACCCCTCCCGATCAACAGGACCCCCGTTTTGACCGTAGGAGGTCCATTTCCTCCATTTTGCGGTACGCCAGACCCCTCCCGATGAACAGGATCCCATTTCAAACGTGGCCAGTCGAACACAAGGCCGTTTCCTTCGTTCTGCGGTACGCCAGGCCTCGTTTCCATCAGTTGTTCCGTCCAAGCCCTCCCGACGAACACGACGGCGCATTCTGTTCCGACCCAACCGGTTGGCTCCCCATGAACACGGCGACGACGCAGTTTCTCCGTTCCGACCCAGCCATGTACACGAGCCCTGGTCATACATATGCACGAGTAGGCGTTCGAGACCCTGCCCGTATGTACGTACGTGTCCGTATTTTCTTTCTTGCACACTGGCCGTTGTACGTATGTGTACTTGGTACGTGCGCGCCTCTACTATGACACGTGCGCGCCTCTACATCGACCAGTATGTACATACACGTTCGCGACCAGAATGACAACGCTACGTATGCTTTGACCAGGTGGGTCCCGACTGTCAGGCACTTCCCTGCGTGCGAAGATGTAGCTGGTGGGTCCCAACAGTCAGGGGGGCGAATCGTTTTTTTGCCTGGACGCACTTCCTTGCGTGCGAAGATGTAGCTGGTGGGGCCCAACAGTCAGGGGGAAACGTTTTTTCACGAAAGACGGTGGCCCGTCCGGTGGGTCCCCGCTATCAGGTGGAGGAATAATTATTTTGCGCATAATAAGGAGGCACTTCCTTGTTGCGGCCGTGGACCCAACTGTCAGCCTCTCCACATACAGTCCAGGTCCGATGGAAGCCGTTCCTTGACCACGTTGACCACGCCGCGCCGGGAGTACCAGGGCGGTGGACGACGGCGAGGCCTAGGAAGGGGACGACGCAGAACCGGGGAAGACGCGGCAGAGGAAGCTCGTGCGGAGAGGAGTACGAGGGTTCACTGGTTCATCTGCGGTGTGACGATGCTGTTGCCGCAGGGCCTGGCCTTCGGTGAGAATAGTAGGGGGCGGTGAGGCCTCCGCGGAAGCACAGCCGGCCACGGGAGGCAGGAGCATGCGACACGACCGACGCTGCTTTGGGCGGCTGGAGCAAGAAGACCAGAGGTTGAAGAAGCACTACGGCCGTTGGATGCACATCGTACGGTCACCTGGGGCTAGAATCGTTCATATTGATGAAGTTGACAAAGCACTCCATCCCCGTCAACTTAGTAGGCCCACAAGTCAGCCTCCCAACAAGGTCGGTCCCAACCAGCAGGGGGAGTATTCATTTTTTTGTGCGTAATAAGGAGGCACTTCCGATGGGTCCGAGCTGACAGTGGGGGGAACGTTTTTTTCGCGCAATACGGTGGCCCATCCGGTGGGTCCTGGCAGTCAGGGGGAACATTTTTTTCGCAAAATACGGTGGCAGTCCGGCGGGTCTCTGTTGTTAGGTGGAGGAATCATTATTTTCCGCGTAATAAGGAGGCACTTCCTTGTTGTCTTCATGGACCCAGCTGTCAGCCTCTCCACATACAGTCGACGTCCGATGGAAGCCGTTCCTTGACCACGTTGACCACGCCGCGCCGAGCGCACCAGGGCGGTGGCCGATGGCGAGGCCTAGGAAGGGGATGACAAGGAGTCGGGGAAGACGCGGCAGTGGAATGTGACGCCCCGAGACCGATGCTCGATAAGACTTCCATATGTTTCGGGTTTTTCCGTGTGTTTCATTTGTGCCTGCCCTTTTATTCATGCATTGCATCATGTCATCATGCCATTAATCTAGGCACTTCAACTCACTAAATAAATTGCATGGATCTTCGGTCCATTTAAACTGAGGGAAGGGTGATTTCTCTTTATAACATTACCCTCCTAATATCTAGGGAGCTATTATAAATATTCCATTAAGTTGGAATCAACATAACACACGTGCAAAATAAATCCTCATGCCTATTTCCACTTCGAATTTGACCTTCAAATCTTGTCCACAATTATGTATCTCTTTTATCGAGGTTCCTCTAAAAATCTGAACATTTTTGGACCTTCCTTTTACCAAGCCCCAGTTCAAACCCATTTGAATTAAAATCAAATAAGTTTGAATTTAAACTTTCAAAAATGCCCACTCCATTTTTCTTGGAACATGCGCATTTTTGCAAGTCCGGGAAATTTATTCCCGTGCCCAAACTCTTTCTCTACATTTTCTTTTCTTCCTCTTTTTCTGTTGTTTCGAATAGAGCAAATAGAGGGAGAGAAGAGCCCAGCCTCTCAGGCCTGCCAGGCCTGCCCTTTTGCCTTAAGGCCCAGCTGACCCCCTCCTCTCTACTGGGCCAGCCCCAAGCCCACCTAACCCTCTAACCCTAAGCCGCACCCTAGCACCCCTTGCCCAATCCATCTCCCTTCCCCGATCCATATCTTCCTCACTCGGCTCCCTCTCCCTCCCGTAGCGCCGCCACCTCCCTCTCATTTCCTTCCTCCCTCCTGTGTGCCACCAGAGGAGAGAGAGGCAGCCCCGAGCCCTCACCCTCTCCCCTCGCGTGCGAGCTCAACCTCGAGTGGCTGGCCACTCCGTTCCTCTGCTCAGCCTCCCCAGCGTTGTGCCATGGGACGTCCCCAGCAATGGCGTTGCTGCCGTCGTCGCGCACCCGCAGTGCTCGAGCACCGAGCCCTTCTTCCTTACCTTCCCCGGGCTGGAGCAAGCCGCCACCGCCTACCTTCCCCAGTCGCGCGCCCCTGCTCCCTTCTCCTCCTCGCTGTGGTTCCCCGGTGCCTAGACACCGCCGGCTTCCCCTCTGCATGAGAAGCTCCAGCAACAGCGCATGACCGTGCCTCCCGTGGAGCTCCGCCGCAGGGACTCCTCCCCGCCTGCGTCGCTGCCTTACCTCACGCCGACAAGCCGCCTTCCTCCTACTTCCCTGCCTCCATGCCGCTGCTTCGCCTGCTCTGCATCGAGCTGCCGGCGTCGAGATGCCCCTACTCCGAGCATAACCATCGCAGCCTCTTCTGCTTCGGGCCATGCCCACACTTGTGTTGGTTTTTCTGGCATCTTCTGCCGCTGCTCGCGCACCGCCCTACCTTGTTGCTTCCCACTCGGGGCCCTTTTGTCTCGCTTGGTTTTGGATCGGCAAGAATGATACGCGAAGAACCATACCCGGACCGTCAAGTATCTTCTCGAAGAATTTTGCCAAGTACCATGACGATGTGTCAAGTACCACTACCCGCAAGTACCACGACGTCCGTCGATCGCCAAGTACCCCTTCGTTTCGTCGAGACCGGTGGGTCCAAAGACCCAAGTACCACGACAGCCCCGAATGGTTCCGAATTCGTCAAGTTAACCTTCGAACCGTGTACCCCTACACCGCAACGAAACACCGAGTTCCTCTCCGAACGTGTGTGCCCCTACCGTCGACCCCATGGATGTCAACTTCCTCACCGCGACCCCGATCCTCTACGGAGTGTGTATGACTACGACCCGTGTATCACTACTTCCACGATGAAATGAGTACAACTACCGTTGACCTGCATTCCACCAAGTACCACTACCGTTGGCCCCGAAGGGCTTGGAGCCATCAAGTACCTCTCCGATCGAACGTGAACCACGACTTCCTCTACGAACTCGAACCGCTCTGGGAATGTTCTTTTGGAAGGTATAACCCCGAGACGACCGTCCGTGAACGAATGCTTGCGATGTTTGAGATGCTCGTGTTTGGACCGTGCCCAAATTGTCACTTGTTTCCTTGTCGCCAACTCGGGGGACAGCCGGAATCTGGGATCACCACACCATCTTTTGCATGCTCCCGTCACTTTTCCTTTTGCACCGGTATTTCCATGAGCTACCAGAACCGTTATCATTGCCGTGGCACTCCCTTTCTTTCCACCATGGTGACAAATGCTTCTTAATGCTCTTGTCAACTTTTAATAAAAATTGCATAAACTTGAACATGTCATCCGCATCATGTTAACAGCATTTAAAATGGTTAAAAATTGGTGTTGCATTAAATTGCTAATGCACATGAGGAATTAGCGGAATTATTGTTTGATGTTTCTGGCCTCATTTAAAATGCCTAACTATGTATTTTACTCATGTTTCATCTCTTGCCATGTTTAACAACATTTAATATTGTTGGGTACATAAACGAGAGTGAACTAAATAAGTCATTGGTGTTTCGTCAATATGCAACTCGTAACATATTGAGCTCCACTTAATTTGTAGGGTTGTTTGTGCACTTTGCCATGCCATGCCTCATTAAACTGGACATGCATCATACTTGTTTGCGCATCGTGACATGCTTATGTGATGTTTGTTCACTATGTTGTTTGCTTTCTTTCCAGTGTACTTCTTCTCGGTAATCCGGTAACGTCGCATTTCTGAGGATCCGTTCGTCTACGTCCGTTTGTCTTCTTCATCGACTCGTTCTTCTTCCTTGCGGGATCTCAGGCAAGATGAACATACCCTCGAAATCACTTCTATCTTTGCTTGCTACAAGCTCGCTCTTTTGCTATGCCTATGCTGCGATACCTACCACTTGCTATAGCATGCCTCCCATATTGCTAAGCCAAGCCTCTAACCCACCTTGTCCTAGCAAACCGTTGTTTGGCTATGTTACCGATTTGCTCAGCCCCACTTATAGCATTATTAGTTGCAGGTGAAGATTGGAGGTTGTTCCATGTTGGAACATGGATATTTGTTGGGATATCATAATATCTCTTATTTAATTAATGCATCTATATACTTGGTAAAGGGTGGAAGGCTCGGCCTTATGCCTGGTGTTTTGTTCCACTCTTGCCGCCCTAGTTTCCGTCATACAGGTGTTATGTTCCTTGATTTTGCGTTCCTTACACGGTTAGGTTATAATGGGAACCCCTTGACAGTCCGCCTTGAATAAAACTCCTCCAGCAAGGCCCAACATTGGTTTTTCCATTTGCCACCTAGCCTTTTCTTTCCCTTGGGTTCTGCAGACTCAAGGGTCATCTTTATTTAAACCCCTAGGCCAGTGCTCCTCTGAGTGTTGGTCCAACCTGTCAGCTGCCGATGGCCACCAGGGGCAACTTTGGGCTAGCCTACCGGAACCTTGGACAATCCGGTGTGCCCTAAGAACGAGATATGTGCAGCTCCTATCGGGATTTGTCGGCACATTCGGGTGGCTTTGTTGGTCTTGTTTTACCATTGTCGAAATGTCTTGTAACCGCGATTCCGAGCCTGATCGGGTCTTCCTAGGAGAAGGAATATCCTTCGTTGACCGTGAGAGCTTGTGATGGGCTAAGTTGGGACACCCGTGTAGGGATTTGAACTTTTGAAAGTCGTGCCCGCGGTTATGGGCAGATGGAATTTGTTAGTGTCCGGTTGTAGAAAACCTGAAACTTAACTTAATTAAAATGCATCACCCGCGTGTGTCGCCGTGATGGTCTCTTCTCGGCGGAGTCCGGGAAGTGAACACGGTATTGGAGTTATGCTTGACGTAGGTTGCTCTAGGATCACTTCTTGATCATAGATTCTCGATCGTGCATTTGCCTTCTCTTCTCGCTCTCATTTGCGTATGTTAGCCACCATATATGCTAGTGCTTGCTGCAGCTCCACCTCACATACCTTTTCCCTACCTATAAGCTTAAATAGTCTTGATTCCGAGGGTGTAAGATTGTTGAGTCCCCGTGACTCATAGATACTTCCTAAACCAGCTTGCAGGTGCCGTTGAACCGTGCAGGTGACACAACCAAGCTCAAGGAGGAGCTCGATGAAGATTGTGTTTGTTGTGTTGTTTTGTTTCAGCCGATCAGTAGTGGAGCCCAGTTGGGACGACCAGGGATCTGTGTAGCATTTGGGGTAGTCTTCTTTTATTTTGGTTCCGTAGTCAGACCTTGATTGTATCTGATTGATGTAGTGCTTTATTCATGTATTGTGTGAAGTGGCGATTGTAAGCCAACTATGTATCTCTTCCCCTTATGTATTACATGGGTTGTGTGAAGATTACCTCACTTGCAACATTGCTTACAATGCGGTTATGCATCTAAGTCGTGCTTCGACACGTGGAAGATATAGCCGCATCGTGGGCATTACAAGTTGGTAATCAGAGCCTTCCCCGACTTAGGAGCCCCCTGCTTGATCGAATCGCTGGCGTTGTTGAGTCTAGAAAAATGTTTGGAGTCTTCATGGATTTATATATATCGGAGAGTAGTATTCTTTGTACTCCTCAGTCCCTTCGTCGCTCGGGTGAGGCATCCTAACGTAGAGTTTTGACTCTTCTCTTCTCAAATTTCACTAAAAAAAATTAGGATCACGCGGGTATCTTGGAATCGTTCCGATGGTTTTGTGACAAGAACATTGTTCTTGGTGCCTCCTGACATTTAGGGGTTGTGGCAGTGTCCCGGGGAGTTGAGCTCCGAGGTGTTGTTGTCACAATTTTGTTGTTGCAGTTCTGGAATACCTGTTTTTTGCCGACATCGAAAATCTCTTTTATGCAGTTGTTGGTGAGATAACCTCGACGCCACCCAGTACTAGGGTGGGAGTTCGGGAGTATTCCCATAACTCGTATGATGGATGCTTTTCGAAGGTTGAGATAAATGATTTCCGAAGGCTTCTTGGTTATGTGTTGAAGGATGGATACAGCCGGATGTAGGATTTGCTACTTTTGGCTAAGATATTATGCTTCCCCTGTATCCCCAACACCTGATTGCATAACCGGAAAATTTCAGGAGTTTATAAGTGGGAATTCAAGTAGCTCTTAGGATATCTTTCTGACAGATGTATGTTATGAAATTGGGGTTCGACGTCTAGTGGTCCGCATATCCACGGTTGGTTTTACAGTAGTCTCATTGTGTCTTAAAGAGTCCTTGGCTATGCTGACTCGGGGACGCTTCGTATGTCATGTGCACTGCCTTGTACATGATGGTGTTGTACGATCGAGCCCGTGTAGGCCCCACCACGAAAACTTCGGATGAAATCTCTATCATATGTTTGTTCCGGCTTAGTATCCAAGCCAATCCTTGTTTTGTTTTGATTGTGGTATTCGAGTTGCTTCGAAGTCAAGTGTTGATTCCATACCTTTCCCGAGCGGTGTTCTCATGTTCCTATGTGAATCTTAATCCTTCTCGATCATCGAGTTTGTCATGTCAATCCTTGTCAACTGGTGCGATTCTCTTCAAGATGATCCTATCATTTGTCTCATCCACAAGATCAACTCAAGTCTTCTCAACGGTGTTTGTCTCATCCGTCTCATGTTGCCTTTGTTTTCCCACCCTCCCACCCTTGTTTCTTCAAGGACTCGGATTTCTTTATCAAGTATCCATCTTATGGATGTGAAGTTTCTTCGTTCTTTCCGTCAATGTTCTTATTCGGTGGTTCTAAAGAAGATTCTAACGGAGCTTCAAGTTCATCATTCTTCGTTTATTTTATTTTCTCCGATGGATTCAATTCAAGCTTTGTTGATCATATCCTTTCCTCGTTTCAATGCTTTCTCATGCCGGTGCAATTCTTAATCATTCACCTCTCGCTATTCAATTGTTCCGGAGTGCTGAAGATATCTCGGAAGATTCAAGTTTCCATTCTCAATGCGTTCAAGTTCTTTTGATGATGTTATCTCATTCATGCAACTTAATTCAACTGGCGCAATCTCCCTTTCAAGTAATCATTCAACGGTGTTTCTTTTGAGTGGGCCCTAACCCACAGGTCTTTGTCCAGGATCTTACCTGACTCTTCTAATTTTCCCGGAGTTATTCTCAAATTCATTTAAAAGTTTGACGTAAGTATGAATTTTTCATCACTCAAATGCTTTTCTCCAAGATCTTTCAAATTCTTTTCACCGTTGGCTCAACCTTTCTATTCGTCATCCCGGAGTATCTCAATAATTCTTGGTGGTGCTTCTCATCATCAATATTAACATTTGAAGACCAAAGAA